>NC_083636.1:6625855-6883355 GCF_963576545.1 Limanda limanda
GTGTTTGTGTGTTGTTTCTCAGCTCTGCAATAGCCTCCTCATCTCCATGCTTCATTTATCTGTCATTAGCAGAATTAATAGCTGTGGGTATGAGCCAGGGATGGAAGGAGGGAATATGGCGTCTTTCCAAAAGTGGAGTGGAGGACAACTCTGTGAGAAGTTACACAGGGTGGAGGTGGGGAGCAGTGTTGGGAAGGATACTTTCAAAATGTATTTCGTTACAGAATACAGAATACATGCCCAAAAATGTAATCTGTAACGTATTCAATTACATTAACTAATCTGAGTAACGTATTCTGAATACTTGGAATACTTCCGGTTTGTATTGCATTTTTTTAAGTGTATGATTGCGGCGTTGTTATAGTCAGTGGAGCAGCAGCAGTTTAAACTCTCTCTCCGCCGATGCGGCGGGCCAGCTGGATGTCCGGCTCCCATCCACTCCCACCTCTGTGCCGGTCCCAACGGAGGCTGAAGTGCAGCGCCACAGCAAGGCTGCCTCGCGTCGTGCAGCGATCGTTTCGGCGTCGAGTCTATTTTTGTTTGCGCTTGACGCGACCGTATCGCTCCAGGAAACACACTGAAAAATGATTTTAAACGATATTGATGACATATTTTATATGATATAAATGATAAAGTATGGATCCCATAGTTTAAATTCCCCTTCTGTTGTCCTGGAGTTTTAATTTTACCAATATTACCAATCACATTATTACATGCCCCCCTCTGCCCCTCCATACAGACACACAAGCAGTCATAAAGATAAAAAGAGAGGGGGGGCCCTCCCCATTGGCTTGAGTGGAGAATACGTAATTTACCCTCGACACCCGACATTGAACGGAGCAAACAGCGGAGAAGTTCTTGAAGATGGATGACATTAAATTGGGACGCTGTTGCAGTTAATGTTGGAGCAACAAGTGAACATATGCTTTTATACTACTGGGTCAACGGGTGATATTATAAGCGCTGCCCGGCGCTTCAGCGTCCGGTGTGAACCCGGCGTGCCTCGCTGGTCTCCTGCAGAGCCATGACAGCGGAGCTCTGGGAGCGCAGGTCGGTCTTCTCTCACCAGGCGCTGGAAGGGCAGCTTGCGGATCAGCAGCTCCGTAGATTTCTGGTAGCGACGGAACTCTCTCAGAGCGTCGGTCCCGGGCCTGAAACGGTCCCGAGCCGGTCGCGGTGAGGCTTCTTCACGCCGCCGGGGGCCGGGCGCTCTTACGGCAGCCCTGGTCTCAAGCTGCTTCCTGGGGGCTTTGCCTCCGGTGGATTTACGAGAGAGTGAATAAACTCGTGAAACAGAGAAGTACCGTCATGTAATCCACTTATTTCAACAATGTAACTGTATTCTGAATACCATCTATTTAATTTGTAACTGTAACGGAATACAGTTACTCATAATTTGTATTCTAAATACGTAACGCCGTTACATGTATTCCGTTACTCCCCAACACTGGTGGGGAGGGGGCTGATGGATGAGGATGAGGAGTGGACAGAGAGAGAGGAAGAACCGGTGATGGGGAGAGAGATGAGATGCAGACAGGGAGAGAAAGTATTAAATACGATTGTCTTGCAAGGGAGGAGAGGTAATTTGTATCACTGGCTGAGGGACAAATGTGTTGAGGGAAGAGTCTGGAGATGGAGGGAGAGACAGACAGGGACAGATGGTGTTCATTTAGATTAAAATAAAGGAGAGGGGAGTGGGGCTATGCATATAGAGAATGGCACAATGTCTTATTCGTCTATTATTTCCGGTCATGTCTGCACTGAAAAAAACCTGCAATGTATCTTCTTCTATCAGTCTCAGATTTAAATCAACACTACGGCAGCTCTCTTCATACACTTAAAGAAAAAAACAAAACGCCTGTCGAGTGGATGAGAATGAAAACGCAGGCGTGGTGTTGCAGCTGGTCTGCAGCAAATGAAGTGTTGTTATAGGAATCGACCTCGGTTAATATATAGCATTTATGAAAACCTAAATATTCACCCTCTGTATGGTATGAAAGTCTAAGTATGTATATTTACTAGTTAGCTAGTTTAATTTACACTATTCCATGAAATTTTGTTCCCATATTCATGATCCCCAGAGGATGAACCCTATCTGTCTTTACTGGTCTTCAGGGTTTTAAAATGTTTGTGTCTGATAGTTGGTTGTTATTGACCTTCAGACCAGAATTTTGCTTTGACAAAATTCTAGCAAACTCAAATCCCTGTCAGCCTCAGATGTACTTTGTATGAAATATGAAATGATAATGATGATGTTATTGACTTTCCAAACCAAAATGGTCTTGTTAAATCACCAGCATGTTCAAACTGCATGAATACAGCATTGTAATTGGCTTTCAGTCCTGTAGGCAACTACTAAAAGCTGTTTCCTGTGGTAATATTGTGCAAATGGAAATATTTTCACTTTATCATCATGCTGAAAAGGCAGCTTGTTGTGTGGCTGTGTGCAAAATAATATATATCTTTGAATATGCTTGACACAAAAAGAGCAAAATAAGAGAACAAAAGCTGCACAGGCAGATCAACAAGTGTCTGGATCAGACAGAGAGGCTTCTGTCCCCGAATCAAAGTGCAGAGATGATTCGTGCTGGAGACCTGAAGGCAGAGGAGGTCACTAATGTAAACCACAGAAATGACAAACAACAATGGCTGCTTTAAACAGACTTTTTTTCCCTGCTCCTGAATGTAGTGATAACCTCAGACTCTCCAGACTCTCTCATAAAAACGACTCAGATGCATTAAAACACAAAAAGGATGGTGAAGAACACACTCAGATAATGGATGCAGTGGTTTTTCAACTTGGATAGAAATAGATTATTTGAAGAGCGATTGGTCTTTTGAAAAGGCTTCAAAATACGAAAATACGAGTATTTGACGATTGCAAAGAAAATGGAACGAAGGACTGAACAGCACAGAGAGGGTGATGGATAATAATCGCAGGGTGAAGGAGAGGAGAAATAATTGTATTCCATTTAACTGCTAAACAATCTGGAGCCTTGGTTGCAAGGTGAGCACTCCACCAGCTGTACTGTGAGGCTCCGCTGTAAGTGATGTGGTCCACTGGGGCATGCTGGGTAGAAAATGAAAAGCTTTGACCTTGTGCAGTTCAGAGCTAAACTACGATACTCAACCCATAACCAAGTCTTTTCTACAGTGGTTGGATAGAGAGAGAAGTGAAGGATGCAGGTGGCGAGGAGGGAAAACGAGTGAAGGGAGGATGAAACAAGGCTCGTTAGAAGCAACAGATGAAAAGAGGACGAGTGGGAGGACGATTGCTGAAAGAAGTTTAACATAACGACCTCTCCCTTGTTGCGCATCAATGTAATAAGGGAGAGTTTCTCATGTAGCTACATAGGAATGAGGTGTAGTTATATTTCTAAAGATGTACATTTTCACATAATGAGGTAAACATGGTGTAAGCTCAGCAAACTACATTGTTCGGGCTTGTTGTCTTCAGGGTTTTGTTTTTTTTTTCCTGGAAAACGCAGTCTGTGTTTAGGCCTTTTGATTCGAAGGGAAATCTGAAAAGCGAGGACATGATGCCTCCACATGGAGATTAAAAGAAAAAAGTGTTGACACTTCTTTTCTTCCAAAGCCTGTCAGAAGACAATGAAAGCAGATAAAGGGGGGGGGGGGACGGATTCGAGAGCAAGCTGTGGTGTTTTTTTTTTCTTTTTGCCCTCCTCAGTGCCACAATGGAGGCTTCAGTGAAGCAGAGATTGCTGTAATCACACCTTGTCTGGTGCAGCTATACTAAGATGCTAAGGGTTAAAAAAAATAAGTCTAATATGACTTTGCATCACAATGCAGCCGCGGCAGCGTCGGCGATGCAAACTGAGAGGCTGCACTTTGAAACAAAGGGACAGAAGCTTTCACTTCAACTATAATAGAGCCAATGTAAGTGTGTATACAGGCTCAGGGTCTGACAGCTACTGCAGAGAGAGAGAGGGGAGCAAGTGACTGACAACACTGTCTGTGGGGGGGAGAGGAACACACACACACACAGAAACACACCCACACACACACACACACACCAGGTTTGTGTGTTGTAATAGCTCATAAACCCACACACCTCCAACCTGTGCCATGATCATCATCAAGCTCTGAAAGGCTCATTAGGCTGGCAGGGCGCTAACATTAACGTGTGTGGGTGTGTGTGTGTGTGTGTTTGTGTATGTGTGTATGTGTGTGGGTGTGTGTGGTTGACAAGGTATACTGAGCTTGTGCATCTGTGTTCTTGCACATCTGTGTTTGTTTGCCTAATGTTTGTGTGTGTTTGCTTCATTTGTGTGTGTATTATTTCCTGCATGCAGATGTGTGTGTGTGCGTGTGTTGAAGGGGGGGGGGGGGGGTCAAGCAGTCTGAGTTGCAGAGGCAGGCACAGAGTAATTGAAGCGGCACTATTTAAAACTGTTTTAATTGTTTTAATTGGTGTCATTAAGGCAGTGAGGGTCAGACTGACACACAAAGGCACACACAGACCCACAAAGACACGCACAGACAAACACAGACACACACACAGACAAACAGAGACACACACAGACACGCACAGACACACACAGACACTAACTCACTTATATATCCTGTGTTTGTGCTGAGTGGAAGTTTAAGCTCCCTCATACTGTCATTGGTCAAAGCATTTTGATAAACATAATATAAGAGCCATCATTCAAACTATGATACAATAAGAAAACAATGATTAAATTAGACTAAGACTGTTGTGAAGCTTAATAATCAGAATATGTAAATATGGTTTATCACTGGTATCAAACAGGCAGCACAGTAGTTTTTTATCGAGTGAAACAAAGTTTGAAGTAGAAGTTCACGGGCCCAGTGGGAATGAAATATGTCACTTTTCTAAAATCCCAATCGTGATTTGGAAGAGTGCAATTTTTCTAATCTCAAGAGGAACGATTCCCATTAAAAATATCAAGATGAGCAGCTTTAACAAGATGTGAGACGTGAGAGATTCTGTCAGCTGAAGATAACTGTGACTGGCAAGTTGTGTAGCTAATTAACATTTAGTGCGTGAGATGACCAGACTACAAAAATTAAAACTTTTATACTCTGATGAGCTGGAAATGGTTTCTTCATGCATCCTTCTGATGTTTAAATTGGACGTTCAAAAGAGTGGTGAGTGGGAGAAAAATGGTGCTGGTAGATTTTTTGTTTCCTCAAACCAAATTCATTTTTTTTGCCATTGAGCTGGAGCACGGAAAAATAAAAGTGCTGGCAAATTATATTATTCCGTGCTCCAGTTCTCTGGAATGAGGCAAAATTATGGCACCAAAAAAGGAAAAGCAACTCTCTGATCACATCATGTTGAATCTTCGAAAACATTCTGTCACGGCTCAGCTCTGGAAGTAATGTCAAATAAAAGAAGAAGGTTAAAACAAAGCTTTATTTGAACAAAAGTAACTTTCGTTGAAAAAAAATTCTAATTCAAATTTTTAAGTCGAATTTTGAAGGGAACCAAAGAGATATCAGAAACGTAATACTACAAAACTGAAAACTAAGAACTTAGTGTGGTGAAAAAACAGGATGAAGTAGATGTATTCTGAATATGAGCACCTCATTCTCAATTGGGGACAAAAAATACCCTAAAATAATAACAGCCTGTTAACAGACAAATTGAAGTGACTGACAGCTGTCTGATGGTAAGAGTGAAGGTCGGGTATCACATTAAAAGGACAACGTTGAAGATTTCAGTGCAACACCTGTATTTTACTTCCTGTAACAACAACTATACAGTTTAATACTTCAGGTCAGGTCAGAATGGTGGAGGCAGCAAAACAAAAAAACGCTCTCGTTCTAATACAGACGTCAGTCAACAGTTGGCTTTCCCCCCCGCTGTTCTGTAAGCAACAGTGTGAGAACAGCAGTGGAGCCGGTTACCTGGCTGGTGTTCAGCTTGTCGCCTGCAGCTCCTCATCTCACAGCTCCACTGGAGCTGCTGCTGCTCGTCACATGACTCCCTGACACATTCCAAATTGATCCGCTGGCCAGAAAATGGCCAAAAACAACTGTTGTCTTGTGTGGTAGACCCGTGTCTGATGAGCGATAGCAATGCTAAGCTAACCGATGAACATACTGCATACTTACATTAATTAAAAAGCCAAAGAAAAGCTTTGGTTTGTTTCAGCAATAACGTCAGAATAGAATTTAATTATGAACTTAAATATGAATATATATACAGTTGATTTATCAAAACAAACCAATTATATTTATATTCTTCATACAGTTCTTCCGCCCCCACTAAAGATGTTGTATATTTATATTCATGTAGATTTAATTACACTTATTTAACTTCATTAATTTGAAGCGTCTTTAACCCACCACCTGCCCCTTCTGTTCTCTGCAGCATCGTATGAATCTGCTTTTCGCCACCGCTCACCCAGGAAATTGTCCTTTTCTGTTTTCAAAATGCAATAACCACACTCATCAAATGTCTCCGAAGAATTACAGGTTAATTTCCCAATTGCTCTTTTTCCTTGAGAAAGGTTTATATAAAAAGTTGTCTGAGCTGCTGTTTGAAACACAAACAGAGGAGCTCCAGTGATTCCGTCATTATCGCCTTTACAATTTACATCAACCAGTCCCAAAATTGAAGGCGGCAAAATCCAGTATTTTCTTCTAAATTACTTTTTAACAATTATGTTGACTCTTTATATTTCTCTCTTTGTGTCCTGTTTTGCTAACGACAATGTTCCCACATGAGGTGTAAAGGTGTAGGCTCTGAAAGTGGATCCAAAAATAAAAGTGATTTTAAGAAAGGTGCTTATTTACCAACTGTAGGGCCTTTTTCTGTTACATCTCTGCAGCAGTTACACAACATATTAACAGTATAATTTGGAGATAACAGATTTTGATTAAGAGGGAAGACGGTGGAAAAATAAACAAGTATATGCATATTTCCATAATTCATTCATTGCTCATTGACCCATGTCAGCAAACATTGTTCCATCATCCCCCCTCTCTCTCTCTCTCTCTCTCTCTCTCTCTCTCTCTCTCTCTCTCTCTCTCTCTCTCTCTCTCTCTCTCTCTCTCTCTCTCTCTCTCTCTCTCTCTCTCTCTCTCTCTCTCTCTCTCTCTCTCTCTCTCTCTCTTTATTCAACTATGATCTTTACTTTGCTAACTCTCTCTCTCTCTCTCTTTATTCAACTATGATTTTTACTTAGGTAACTCCACTAAATCAATGTGTGTGAGAGAAGAAAAAAAAAATCCATTTGGGTTCTTAAATGGATTTTCTATGATGTATAAAGAACAGTGTTCACATGATGAGGGCTTGATGGAGTTAGTGGAGCAAAGACACGATGAATGATAATCTGAAAGTCGCCCACACGCTCCAATCCATGTAATATTTGTACGAGCTTTCATTCATGGACAACAAATAATGACAGATTCATCTCCACGAGAATGGAATTGATGCTCCTGCCGCTTGTGAAACATGTAAACGCAGTAAATAAAACTCCCACTGATCCGTGGACGCACAGATTTGACTTGTATTGAAAATCTTTCTCCCGCCTCATCCCTCCAGTGTATCTCTCACTGAGCAGACACGCGTTAATTGCATGGTGAATACTTCCCAGTTGAACCGTTAATCAGTCCATGTCAATGACCCGACATTACAAGATCTTTTATTTCCAGCCAGACGCCCGGCGCTCCACACGCCTTCGACATTCCTCTCTCTCCATCACGCCGCTCTGTATCCATCGATTCCCTGTGAAGGACGGGAAGGTCACGCTCTCGATAATTACAACCAGTGGATTATTACGCTGTAAATAACATCAGCATCATTAGTGCATGTTTGAGCAATTAGAAAAGCATCTGTCTTTAATCACAGGTTGTGAATACAGAACCGCGGCAGCAGCAGCTCGTCGCCGAGCCAGAATCCGTGCAATCACACTGGAATATCTAAAAGTTGTTTTCATCGTCTCTGCATTGTTGTTAATTTCTCGTCTCTGAAATTGAAGTCATTTGCATAATTAAGCAAAACGATAATTGGATTTCTTGGCAAAATGATTGGAAATTGCAGGGAAGGAGCTGAAGGGTTGTTTTGTTGTGCCGGTTTATCTTCTGTGCATTTCATCCCTTTTAAAAATCAAAAGAATGTTGAGTCTAAAACGTCTTTGGAGAAAATAATAATCACATCGGCGGATTCATTTCTTGAAAGCCGGAATAAGCAGTTGTTGAACAAAGCACCGGAAACATTGCTTTACTAAAAGATAAAGATCTATTCACACCTCAGAAAGTCTTTGAGCCTTATAAAGGTAATTCATGGCCAAGCCTTCGTATTAGGATACATTAGATTGTACATAAGCACTGAATAAAGTGTAACCCAAACCCTATCTCAGGTACGCACACAAACACAACCTGACAGACACACACAGTGAATGTACAGCTCCACTTGAGCACTTCAACCTTTCTGTAGGGTTTTCTAAAGCTGCAGCAGCGTTAACGTCTGAGCTGACAGTCAGTGAGTCACACAGAGATCCTGTTCTGACCCTTACACAATGTTTTCTGTCAGGAAACAGGAGAAACACAGTGAGAGGATCAGCCTGAGGTGTGAGGACCGAGTCACAAACACCAAAACTCCTCGTTTACCTTTTAATTTGGCGGCAGCTTCACCTCGACTCGACGAACACAGAACCTCTGAGCTCGGTGTGTTTCAGCAGCTCTTTGTATCTACGTACTCAGATCAGAACCCTGGCAGCTGCATGTTTGTGAATGCACATGTCAAGAGGCATCGCCCAAACAAAATAAAAAAAACACACAACCCACACACGCTGTTGTAAAGTGGAGAAAAACAAATGCTTCAAGGTTTTAATTTTAATCTTTCAAAATAAGACTGATTTGCTGAATAATGACGTACGATAGAGGAAAGACACAAAAAGAAACATTATCATAATAATTATGATATAAGTAGGGGGCTAATTACCAACTGCTAATTCTTCCCTGTGTCATTATGAAATAATGAAAATATCACTCGAAACACTATTAGAGCATTATTAAATTTTAATTAGACACCCCAAGAGCCGCTATACTCCGATCCTTCTTCCCTTTTTACAACTAACGACACTTGTTTTATTCTGTTAATATTTAATAACTGATGGAATTATTAGTGGAAGTATGGAGAAGCTCAGCTTCTCGGAAACTGAATCCAAATAGGCAGGTTTACCACCCTCTAGGAACAGGGTGTCTGTCAGAATATCTTGAGAACTGTTCATCTGATCAGCTTCACACTCGGCATGATTAGTGTTCAGGGCCCAGGGAAGCAAAGTGTTGAGTTTGGAGCAATTTGAAAAAAGGCAGTGTGTCTTCAGTCTGTGGACCGAGTGGCACATGTCTTCTTCTACGTCCTCCGATAAACTGCAGCAATGGTCAAACTTGCCGCCAGATAATTTTCCATATTGGACTGAAACGTGTAAATCATTTCCTGTTTGGCAATTTGTCTAAAAGCACAATGTGGACTTATGTTGTTCATGTTTGTTTGTTTATGTTGTTGTATCAAGCTGAAGTACGAAGATTTTATTTTGAAAGGTCATGAACCTGGGTCTGAAGAATGTGTAGACCTTATCTTTACTGTAGATAAACCAGGTAGGATGAGCACAACGTTTCCTAACTTCACTCTGACTGTTTATAAAAATCCCTGCACACAACTGATAAAAACGTGACTGTGGATTGTGGACTTGTTTGGAATAATTCTGAAGTAGCTCCGGAGCATCAACACAGGACAAGCAAACCTTCCAAACAGGCAGGTTTACACCAGGCGCTGCGCTTGTGTAGTGACAGAAACAACTGAGCAAGGGTAAGTGGGGTGAAGCAAAAACGAGAAGGTAAAAAGAGGAGAAGGTATTAACAAAATTCAAAGAGTAGGTGTGAAGCCCCAGAGAAACGACTCATAACAGATGAATAGAATTGAATGTCGGCGTCCTGCAGAGACGTGTGCGGCTGAAGACGTCTATTGTGTGTGAAGTAGATTTTCGAGGCTAATATTGTGAAAAATACAAGCCATTGGATTGAAAGCAGGCGTCAGTTTCCCGCTGTTCCCTCTGCTGGCTTTCCTATTGTTTTAAATCTCAAGAGACTCAAATAGTTGTTGTTTCTTTCCTCTCTGTTGTGACCTGAGATTTATTGTGGCTCTATTTTCCTCACCAAACTGACCTTGTCCTATTTAATCAACCCACACTGATGTTATTTTGTTGTTCATGTTGTTGTTGAGCGAAGGAGACGTTTGGAAAATAAGGGAAGTCAGATGTAGGACATTGGGAAGTGGTTCAATCAATATGCTTCCACGTTTAGCAGGTTAACTGAATGTCTGATTTGACAAATACACATTCAGGTGTTGCAGCTTCAAAGTGACTTTTGCTGCAGGTAAAGGGAAAAACAAACCACCACTGAAATTGTAGCAAAATCTCTTCTGACCTCAGAAACTCAGACATCAAGGTTCTTTCAATGCATCTATATGGTGACGCATTGAAAAACACAAATACTGGAATAATTAACAGTCCTGGGGACACATGCTGTTCCACTGACACATCTTAATTACTCTCTCGTCTGTCATCTCCAATCTAAACATGCACCAGATGTGACAGGTTTCAACTACTTATTGATATTCTATATATTAAATATACATATATATATCAATATGCAGAAGTTTCAAGCTTCGTCGTGGCCAATTAAAATAATAATACACTCCACTTATCTTGATTTTTTATGTCTGATAATTAGAGAACTTGAACTTAAACACAAGTTAAGAGCCTCAGGACCTTGATATGCAAAGTCCGGTCACCCTTAGTTACCAGTCTAAACCTAAAATCTACGAGTTCTACTACACGTACTATCATTAGATTGTGCCTTCGAGGATCGGAACTTAGCAGCTCCTCGATATAAGTTGGGGCCATTCTGTGCTGGGCATTAAAATAATTATTTAAATAATCTTAAATCAAGCCTGAATTTAACTGGCAGCCAATGTAGGGAGAGAAGAGTTGGAGATAAGAGCCCTATATGCTTTTTGTGAGTTAAAATGTAAATCACAGCGGCTGCAGGGTCGAACACGGATGAGTGACAATGGTGGGAGTGAATGTGAATCTCTCACCATCTCATAACTGTGACAAAGTGAAAGAAGTCGGGGGAACGTGTAATTTCTTCAAAAACCAGATGTGTAGCTCATAGTCAGATTTGACTCAGTGTGAATAGACACTTATCTCCGGCGCCTCACTTAGATAAACCCTCATGCGCAGGGGCGTTTCTAGGATTGAAAGAAAGGGGGGGCTTAGCCCCTAAGGATGTTGAATGTTTGCGCGCAGCGCGCACCAATTTTTTTTGAGCTAATTTGGGGCTGCGGATATCCATTGTTTCAGACAGTTCATAGATTGGTTCAATCAGAAAGACTGTGATTTTTCTCTGTATCTTTGCTTGCATTCATTCAGTATAAGATAACAGAAGAGACAGAATTTCAGGGTCATTGTGAAATTTGACAACACAAATATGAACTTTTCTCAAATAGAGAGAAATCATTTTCCTGCTTGTTAAGGAAAGACGGATATACTAGTTTTGACTAGCATTAACTGATTATAAACATCAACATTCTATAGGCACTGGTATTATTGTTTTAAAATACTAGAGATAGATATTAATGCAAAGAATAGAGAGCTGTCGATAGTTATTTCTTACATTTCAAATTTGCTCGTTCACACTCTTGCTCACTGGAGAAATTTTCTAACAAAATAGCTAGCTAGCTAGCTTAGTGTTAACATAGCTCATTACAATATTCCCTTTCATTTGCCTCAAGTAAACCTAAATTCAAGAAGGTAACAAACGTTAGAAACTACAGATAGCCACATTCTGTAACCACCTGTACTTACAATTTCACTCCGTGCATCATTTACTATGAGCTAAACTACAGACTCCCCAAGGTCCTAGTGCCCGGTTTTTTATTGTTAAGTATGATGAGAGGCTATTGGATTGTAATTTGAAGGGGGAGAAAACATACAAACCAGAAACGCACTCACATATGTAGCATGTTAGAGTTATAAATAACTTGTCCATGTGTAAAACAATAGTTTATTTAAAAAAAAAAAAATTATTATTATTATTTTTTTTTTTTAAATCCCAATAATTATTTGGGGGGGCTGAACAACATTTTAGGGGGGCTTCAGCCCCCCTAAAACAGGCCTAACGACGCCCCTGCTCATGCGTTACACACTGACTCAGCGCAGTTTAAATTCCCAACTTTTGTTCCAATTTTCCTTTAGGTGACGATTTTAAAACCTTTTAAAGTAACAACATCCTATTTTGAAAAAAAGGGACATCGAGAAAAGTCTTGAAATATTGGAAATTGGATGTGTGTGTGTGTGTGTGTCTGAGGATTCAGATGCTCCCGGGAACCATTCAACTTGTGTGTGCAGGATGTGCACGTGTCACAGTGGCTCAGTCTGTACATGCAGCACTAATTAAGAGCTGAGAGGAGGAAGCATGGTCAGAATAATCCCTCCTCCTCCCCCTCCTCGTCCTCCCTCTCTGTCTTTCCTAGACACACAGAGTGCACGGTGAATGGAGGATAATTGGTCTGGGCACTGGGAAGACACTGCATCTTGATAGATTCTTCAGCCCGTGTGGTGTTCGATCATTGACTGACTTCACAGGCAGCTTCACTGTCTCCTGACTGACCCCAGGATTTAATACAGATTTCAGTTGATTTTCACGTTTTAGGGGTTTTGTCATTTATTTCATTGGAATTTTAAAGCTACACCATCAATAATTTTGTATCAGCAATGGACTGAATTTTTACGAGATGTGTAGATATTGTTGTTTTTAGTGACAAACCCAGAGAAGATGTTTTTACAGCTTCTTACCTGATCACACTGCACAGTCAGCTGTTGTTTCAGCACCATGGACAGCTCTGTTTGCCACTGTGTGAGTCTGACGGATGGATCACGTCTCAAAGAACCTAGTGTCAACATCCGTCTAACCTTTTTTTCTAGTTTGTTCATTCATACCCCACATTTAATTGTGGTCAGATCTCATGCCCTGTTCACTTTGTGTGTGTGTTTGTGTTTGTGTGTGAGAGAGAAAGAAAAAAAAGGATTTAAATCATTTTAAATAGTGAAAAAAAAGAGATTTCTACTTTGATGCTTGTGAAGTCTACAACTAAATCAATGAATGGGAAACAATGAGAGGTCTAAGTTTTCATTTTGAAACTGCAGCGGGTTAGAGGACGTTGGCCGAGTCGGTGCTACTTCTCAAATGTGTCCTCAATGCATTGTGGGTGAATTCACAGCTGTACTTAGAGCAGTCCATTTGAAATGGATCACTCAGGACGGATGTTAACACCAGGTCTGACCAGGGACCTCATTTGGTTTGTTAGCCGGCTTACACTGCTTTGTCAATGTTGCCAATATTGTTGCTGTGCAAAGACAGAAGGGAAACGACAGGGAAGTAAAGGGAGAGATGACAAGAGGGATGTGAAAGAGCGAAAGAACAGTCAACAGAAACATGACGAATGATGAATACTAACATCCCTTCACTCACTCATTACTCCAGCTTCAGTGTGAACAGCTGTTTTCAAACTAAACTGTCCCTGAGCAGGTTTACATGTGTTAGTGTCATATTTTGCTATTCCTTAAAGAAATAACTGAGGTTTTACATTTTTGGGAAACAGTTTATAATAGATGTCAAGATCGATATCGAGCTGTTTATCTTAGCTGAGCAAAGAGACTGGAGACCAAGGGGAGAGAAATGCAAAAGCCAAAGCAAGGAGATATGACGCTGAGCAAGAAAGAAACACTTTAATCTATTCTTCTCGACGATTTTCTTACTTTCCCACACGACTTGTTGAAATAAGCTGTTTGACTTAACATTAATTAACAAGCGTGCTCTGTGAGATTTAACATTTCGAACCACTGCCCTGCTCTGTTTTTTTAATAGTGCCATAAACCCTTGTTCACCTCGACCCAAGCAAACACAGCAGTGCTAGTTGACTGAGGACATTAACTTTTCATTGGCCATCAGGCTAATTGGCTGCTTGATGTGACAGTGTTCAAAGCGAGCTGACTCACATTCTCTCTCTCTCTAACACACACACTCACACACACACACACAACTGCACAAACTCACACCTTCCTCATCCCTGTGACAGCTAAATTGGGATTAACGAGCTTTTAGGGAAAAGCTGCAACAGCAGCTCCTTTTCCCTCCGTTTTTCTTCCATTGACACCCCCGTGCCTGGCTGTCTGGCAGGCTGCTGCTTGATCTTGCATCAAACACAAACGGTTTCCTTTTTTTTTCCTCTTGAGAAACGTGGTGTACACCTGCTTGGAATACAGAGCCTGCGGGGGTGGGGGGGGGGCGCTTCTTACCACACTGGTCAACAAACACCGCTTTGAGATCACGTTGGATTTTTAGAGTAAAAACACAAATACTTGGGATGAAAAACACCTTTGAGGATCGACTGCAGTCTCGTGGTGAATGGCGAGATACTCTCTCGTATAAATAGGACAGAACCAAAGGAACAAAAGTTAATGGGCTCTAATATTAATGTGACAGAACCCGGCAGATGGTGGGGCTGCGAGCTGGCAAAGTGAGAGTAAGTTGTACCCAGCATGATGTGGTGGTGCCAGTTTCACACCACGCCATATTTCATGCTGAACTGAAGCTGCACAGCGTGTGCAAATATTGTGGGAAACATTGGTCTTTAGTGCTTCTCAGACTTAATCCTCACAAAGACAGTTTTATTAAAAAATGGTAATTGTTGACTCTTCCTTTGAGGCGAATGCTCATTGAGGCCGTCACAGCAGTGAGAGACACAGCAGAGCTTTGTCTGCAGTTTTGTCGTCATTAACAACACTTTTACTTGCTCTTAAATACCACGGCTGAAGCTCAGGTTTGTGCAGTTTCTCTGACTCATGTGCACATGAACAGACTGAGTTTAAAAGGCTCTCAAGGTTTTACTATGCAGAACAGTTTCCACCACTTTGACTGAGATGAAATTCTCTGAGCGATGCCTAATGACTGATGTCCACATGTCCCATTTGCCTTTCCCTTTGACGGGCACTGCTGGTCTGAGCTAGCACTAATTACCAATCAAGTGCTCATTAGGTGACTGTATGATAAACGTCCCGGTTTAATAAGTGTGTCATGCACTGATGATGTGGAGTCATTGTGGTTTAGTCCTTGAGTGACTGAAACGTGCAGCGGCAAAAGCTGAAAAAGACAAAAAGGCAAAGAGCTTTATCTACCAAATCTGGATTACTGCTTGTATCAATCATATCTCAAATGTCAAACACCAGAAGCCAGAACCTGAGGCTCCAGGGTTGGTCGGCATTGGCCCAGATACAGCGAGCACATCCTTCTCCTCATCGGCCACCGTGAACATTCTCTGGCACGGTGGGCACACGCCATCTGTAAAGTCGAGGGGGGACGCCTCGGTCGTGATAACCAGCGAGTTCGACTTCACCCCGGGGAAGAATAGAGCTCACTCAGATGCTCCTCACAGTCTCACCAGGACACATGTACCATCACCCCCCCCCTCCACAGGCCCCCCTTACACCTTCTGTATGTCCGCGAGGGGTCGGCCTGCCAAGGATGCCAGAGAGGCTCCCTCTGCCTGGTCCTCGGCCACCAGAGCCCATCTGTAGATGTGGTGTGTGTGTGTGTGTGGTCCAAAATGTGACCACACATGCTCCAAACCTCCACACAGCTGCGTGTCCTTTTCTGTTCATTACATATCTGAGGTGTGAAAGCACTAAAGTTAGAAAGACACACTCATAATCCAATATATGAATCACAAGAGAAAAATAATGCTGTCGCTGACTACAGTTACATCATATAACAACTTGTATTACATTTATTCTATCATATCCTATGTTATTATATTCAAAGTAAGACTTGACATTGATTATAATGTTTACTTTAGTTGCTACTAGAATGTTATATTCATATTCCCATGTTCCTATGTTCCTATGTTGCCGACTCCAAAAGGACATTATATAACATACATGTCGACAGAGTGAGACTAAGATCTGAAAACTCCACATCTTCATTTGATTGTTTATTCTGAGTATAAACATATTTGGGTGAAGGTCGTCAGAAAAAGCTGTTTACATGTTGGGGTCTTATTCAGACTAATCTCTTGATCTAGTTCATATTGGAATATTGGTGTCCATGCAAACACAATCAATGTTCTGATCAAAGCAGGTGATCCAGATAAAGAGTTGGAGGAAGATAAAACGTCCAGGCGCACAAGTGGAAATGTCACGTGTGCACATCAGTTGCTGCATTGTTCATCAGGAACGGCACTTCCTCGTTTGTGCTGTTTGATCCACAGATGCTCTGCAGAGAGACTCGATAAAAATAACCGACTAAAGCAAATGTCCGTCTGATGCAGGAGTCGTGCACAGGCCAACGGGTGAGGAAGAGATTTACACAGACTTTCCTCGTCTACGACCCGCCAGAGACTCAGAGGTGAGGCCTTGCATTTAAAGTACAATCTTTTCATGCCTACATTTAACATTGAAGTCAAATTGTTCTTAGATTTTACATGAATCTACAAGTGAATCTTAATGTGCTCATACTTACAAATTACAGAGTATTTGTGATGTGAACAGAATCCTCTGTTTAGATGTTGAAAAGCTTTGCAGCACCGGTCAGTGAAGTCCAAAGGTCCGTGCACACGTTCATATTCTGCTGTTTAGAGAAAAATAATTACATTAAGATGAGTTAGACGACTTCCACCTGTGGAGCGCTTATTTAGAGAACTGATAACTGATTCCTTTAAAGGGACCGTTTGGCTTTGGCCCTAATCGTGTTCTGTCACATACTATTTCCCTGAAATGTTTTTACTGGAGCTGTTGAATCCCTAAATGTTGTTTTTCCCACCTGGGAGCAGAACTCATCATTAGAACGAACCAAATATAACGTGTTGGTGTTTCTCTCATTAAAGTTTGAACCTGCATCCAAACACAAACCGAAACCTCGTCGGCTACAAGTTTACAGCTAATTGCAGCTCTTATGCAACGTTTTCATTGCTTAAAGAAATGATTAACGAGCCAACTTCTTTCGTCGTGTTTTCGCTTCTCAAGTGTGATTTCGTGCCACATAATCTTTTTACTGACGACACCAGAACCCAAAAGGCCACGAGAGCGACCCATGGAAAAAGGTTCTGATTTAATTGCAGGTTAAGGCAAGTTACGCACATTAAGTGGGAAATTAAAAACTGTAAATTAAACACTATCAAAAGTGCATCGAGGACTTCAAGTGGAAATTATTTTTTGGGCGAGGTGATTAATTAGTGTTAAAAAAAGGTTAAGTCTGGTGTTTCTGGAGTATGTGCAGCACGTGTGTGTGTGTGCTCGGAGCTTTTCTTTCAATCAGCGCCAGAGAGATAAATCAGTTGCTCCCATCTGTTGGCCAGGCCCAAAACATAGGGAGGAAATACACGAGGAGACTAGAGAGAGAAGAGGCGGATAAAAGAACGAGAGTGAAAAGAGATATTCATGAAAAATACTCTTCTGGCTAATGATACGTTTTCCCTGAGAACTTTTTCACAGGCTACTGTTTCAGTTTCGTATTTTTTTTTTAACTCAAAACCCAGCTCATCTTTAAAAAAGGGACAAGTAAACATTCAAAAGGTCAGAATTCATTATCTGGGAAAAAAATGAAAATAAATACAGCTGCTTTTTCTCGCTCTTTCCTCATATTCTTTACCTTTCAAAGCTCAGCAGAAATAATGAGATGAAAACAGAAAGGCCCGTTTGACACCTGCCGTTCCACCGGCTCTTTTAAAACGGTTTCTCCGTGAAAAAATACTCCCAAAGTTTTTGAGTATTCTAAACACGTTAATAGTCAACAGCAGTGGACGCAGATGATGGAGGTGACGTCTTTTGTTCGATGTTTAAAGTGACACAGCTTGCCATTTTGCATTTGTGTGATATGCAAGTGTAGAGTGAGCAAACGCACACAATAATGTCCAGTACACACACACACACACACACACACACACACACACACACACACACCAGCTGATCTTGTGTGGTCCCTTGTGTTTAAACATAGCATTCAGCCACAGTTGGTATGTAGTCTAAAGAGTAAGAGACCCACAGGCTACACACAAACACACACACACAACTGGATATTATATTTCCGTACAACTAAACTTCAACAGAAAACCTGTAATCCCATAAATCGCTCATCAGTCCGTCTGTCTGAGGCTCGGACATCTCAAGAACCCTTCTTCATCATCGGGTTGAGGTCACACAGGAAATGCAGCTTCTAAGTCAGACTACTGCCTGTTTCTTTCTTATTATCACGACTAGAAAACTCAGTTTGGGGGATTATTGTTTTTGGAATTGGCAATATGCAAACGTTAGAGATTTGGGAAGGATTCGTTACTCACATCTCATGATTCGAGGCACAGTGTATAGAATACTCTCTTCCATCCGAAAACTTCATTCTTAGTTATAACTTTTAAAGGGTTTTTCATAAAGTTCCTATTTCTTGAATCCTCATTTCTATCGATGACCCCTGCAGAGAAAGAACATGGCCACTTCAACGCTCAGTGGTAAAATCCATGTTGCATATTCTCCATCTTATATCACTAAACCACTTAATATAATCATACAGCTACAGCAGGGAACAATGACACCTTGTTTAGAGAAACAATAAAGTTTCCCCGTGCTGTAATTCCTCAGCTGAAGTGTGTCCTCAGTGTTATTATGTGAGAATCCTCTGTGATTACCCAGATCACTGGGACGGTAATCCTTCCTCTTGGCAGCTTTGGGGATCACGCTGGCGGCCATATGTCCGAGCGATGGCTGTGTCCAAGCCCGTCTGTCTAGGTGAGAGACTCGGCCCAATTAACACTAACGAGATTCAGAGCAGAGGAGAGCAGACTGTCACGTGTTCCTTTTCTATTATTCTGCGTTTTGGAAGTTGTTCTCTTCTTTCCTGGCTTCTCCTCTTCTCCTCTTCTCCTCTTCTCCTCTTCTCCTCTTCTCCTCTTCTCCTCTTCTCAAACTCGGTTCCATTCTCTTTTTTTCTTACCTCGACTCTTATTCTCACTTAGTGTCCTCGTTCAGTCGCCCTCGTTTGGGCTGATCCCTCCTTCTTGTCTGTCTCGTTTTAGACTCTCTCCCCACCGCCCCGTCCCATTTCTTTACCGCTTGCATCCTCGTCTTCATTCCTTCTCTTGTTTATATTTCATACGCTCTTTACAGCATAAACCTCAATTAATATTGACCCTTCAAATCACGTTCTTTACCAAACCTCTTTCCTTTGTTCGGTCACTTTCCTCCTCACTCACTTTAAGTCTGAATATTTTCATCTCCCTGCCCAGGTGAGATTAGAGGGTGGGTTTGTGAACGACACAAAATGACAATGGCTGTGACAGTGTAGACAAAAGACATAAGTGCACATCGCACACAGACACACACACACACACACAAAATTGGATGACAGACACCACCTAATGTTCTGCAGCTCTCTTTAGCGAGTGGCTATTGTCTGAATCAGCCGCCATGTCAAAGTCCCGGTACGTGCAATTACAGTCTGTGAATAAATCTGAATACATTTGCTTCCTAGTCACCTGTATTGGTTTGCTAACTGACGGATGCCCTTTGAGTGGATTGCAGTCTTTAGTTTTACATTTCATCTGATGCCCTTTTTTTTCCTGGCAGTGACGCTGGGCTTTGTTTTCTCTTTTTCCTCTCCCTCCCATCACAGAGAAGGCAAATCGGAAATATGAGAATATCCCACTGCGGCCACGTGTGTATGGTGGCATGCGATAAATAGATATGAATATAAGCTGCAATTGAACTCATGGTCACAAAGTGCAAGTTATGTTTTGAGGGAACGTAACCGCTGTGAAATCTGCTTGTCGAGCTGCGTCACCCGCTGTAAGACTCTGAGGAAAGGAGCTGTTTTCACTTGGTCTCAATATTGTACATCACTTAGCTGAGCCCCTTTTTTTAGCTGTTGCCCTGAGCACTGCTCTCATCATTCACTGAGACTAATGAGCTGTCTTTGCTGATGTAATTTACCTCATTTTGTGCCAGGCCGTATGAAAAATTCAACCGTCGCCGTGAAAGATAGTTGTGTTTTAGCCTTTAATTATGTGCATATCTTTGCCAGGCAGACGCTGTCGATACCGACGGAGTCTTTCATTTCAATTTGTTGCTGACTCGTGATCATGGATGAGACATGGAGGTTTATAGCTAAACAGATGCACAGAGATAAATCAGTTAAACTATAACTACATACTAACACACATATAAATATCTACTTCAATTTATGCATGATGCACAAATACAGATTACATTTTCATGCAATCAATCTTTACTCAAATACATTTCTCTAATCTAGTACATACATGTTTTATTTAATCACATCTTTTTTCTACTTATTATCTTTCATACTTTCATGTGTTATCTTGCCTGGATTTCTGCATCAAGGCATCAATAAAGCTTCTCCTGTTGTATCTTGTCATCTTATGGGATGTACTCAGGGGTTTTATATATATATATATATATATATATGCAGGCTATGTGGACACTGACATTATTTCAAAATTACAATAATTTCCTTGTTAGCGAACAAACAAACATTATTCGTATAACTCATGTCACCTTCTATTACGATTCTCTAACTAATTAGACCTGTGTCATTTCTCAATAAGCTCCAAGCAGATTTTAAATGAATATTTTAGGAAGAAGGACTCGTCTGCTGCCGAGACTTCCGTCAATTAGCAAGTTCAAATTCTAACGGCCGCTCTGTGTCTTCCAGTGTTGTTCTCCTACGCAGGTCGTCACCAACACTTTTTCTTTTTCGTTGCTAATTGGAAGCAGATACACACACATGAAGTATTCTGCAGAGCGGACTTCAAGAGAAATTAAAAGATACTCTGAAAAGATTCCTCACCTGATTGTAAATTGTTTGGATTCAAAGTTTTGCTGCGTTAAGAGAAGTTGAAGTTAACCTGGTTTAACTGGTTTAAACTCATTGTTTCCACATCAACCAAAACGGCAACTTAATAGAAACAAAAGCTGCAATTTTACACAGTTGTGAGACTTAAGAAATGACTGTAATTGTATCATATCATATGTTGAAAGGTTTCAGACAATACAACATCAAAATTAAAAGCTGAAAAACCCAAACATTGAGAAAAGATAACTCATCTCAAGTTGTGGTCACATTATATCCTTGTAAAATATAAAATGGAAGCAGTCAAATCCTGCTTTACAATAGCTAGAAAGCATTAAACATATTGCTGTAAAATCAGTTCAATAGTAGCACAATTACAAAATAAGACATTAATCACTGGAGCAGAACACATATCAGCGGCTGCAGAGGGAGAAGAACAGGCGGATAGAACCCGCTGACCTCCCTGACAGCGGCTGACTGTTGTGTTCGGTTCACTGTTATCTTCTTTTTGGGGCTGCAGGACTAGTTTATCATGCACGGCCGTATTCATAGTCTCTGCACAGTCGACTATTCAAGATCCCCATTGTGTCATACCCATGAATATTTACAGCTCATATAACCAGTAAAAGAAAATAAGGTTATTCAGTGGTCGGACCTGCCGGCTTTGTTACTCGGGCGAGAGCTGAAACGGTGAATTTCATCCCGGCAGCGTCTGATGACTGAAGGCAACAGCTCCTCGCCTTGGAAGCTGAAATTCAAATGCATTTCATTAGAAAATAATTCATGCTTGTATATTTTTAATGTGTTATCCTTCTGTTGCATTTTTCTTCGGTTTGTTAATGCAGCCCTACCTCTCGCCCCAGAGTTCAGCTTCTTGAAGCTAAGTGGAGAGAATTACATCAGGTGTATTCTTGGTAAACTCTAGGTGAGTGCTGGAAAAGCACTCACCTAGACCTTGCGTCATTTCAGCTCGAGACTTGTTCAGATTTATGAGACATCACATCACATTAGTCACTGCCGATGACGTGCTCTTCGAAATAACAGGAGAGCAAAATTTTCAAATTAAAAAGGACGCTTTTTTGTGCAAAAAGGCATTAAGTTAGTTTGGCGTTGGGTTAGATTGAAGTTAGGGTCAAATTTAAATGCTAGTTTAGCCAAATACGCATAATGTGTGTTATTGCTTGTTAGTTACATGTGCTCAGTGCCGGATGTCATCTTTCTTTCAGATTTCAGTTTTGAAAAGCACTTTTTTCTCATGCTTCTCTGCCATTCTGCTCATGATAATGTGGTATTTCCAAACACAAAGACTGATGTGCAGACATTTCAAGGGAGCCAACTCACAACCCGCCAAGCATCATGGGATTTAGAGTGATGCATGACATTCTGGGAGAGGAGGGAGGGGGGTGGAGGGTCACTCACCAAATCCCTTTTATACTTTGCATTTCTTTGTGTTGCACAAAGAGACACTTCACCTCAGATACCCTCGAAATCTGTTATCACCTTTTCTTACACATGGTTCACTCCATCTGTCTGAAAACCTCTCCGTCGTTTTCTCTGCGCTCGGCCAATAAGAGCTGATTTAAATAACAACCTGTTTGATGAACGAGGGGACTTGACATTCAGGGATCCTCATAATCGAGCTGTGAGCACCCTTGATAGAAACGGCACAAGGTCCTTTAATGCATAATGTGACGCAGACATGTGAAGTCCACGTGTGCTGCAGCCAAAGCTCCGCCTCATCGGCCGAGTCCGTGGCCAAGCGGAGCAAAGGCCTTCATCCACCAGCCAAATTAATTTCTTTGTCTGAGCTTCGGCCAGCTTTTCTTTCTTTTTTTTTTTTTTTTATTCTTTGCAGATTTGAATTATAATGCACACTTACAGGAACTGTTTGCTTCTCTCAGTCACCTTGTCTTACTCTGTAATTAGAATTTATTGAATAATGATACAATTGGCAAAGGTTTGTTGGTTTTCTAATGAATAATAAAGTGGACTGGCAGATGAGGAAAGAGGTGGGGACACAAAGGGGAGAAAATCACAAGTACTGCAGTTGAATGGACATTTGCAGCAGGAGAAAAGATTATATTGATTAACTTCTTTAATTGACCATGAGGTTTAAGAGATAGAAGAGAGCCTCTCGATCATTAAGCAGCAAAGGTAAGGTTTGTTGTCAGGTGACCTCCGGTGGCCGTGGTAACAGAGGACGTCAGGTGTCACAGCAGAGCGACAGGAGAAGGTCGAGGTGGATCGATCCGTCTTACACATCTTTACTCTTTCAGAAAAACAGCCAGCTTTGTTTCTTTTTTATCCACCATCGTTCCAAGGCAGCCGCCCATTAATTATTGTTGCTATGACAATGATTTTCTTGTACTGCTGTACCCATGTGGTCTTTCAGGTTGAAGGCCATGTTGTGATGGCCTTAGTGACAGAGGGTTGCCCTGGACAACAAAATGATCAGCGGTCTGGGTCGTTAAAGAAAATGTAAAAGGGTCTCAAAGTTCAATTTGATGAGCGAGTGACTGTCGGACGGTGCTCGTGGGAATAATAAGGTTTTTCTAAAATTCGACAAGACAAACATTCAAAACCTCTTCAGACCGACTGGTTTGCTTTCTAGACAGTGTTTCTTTGAATTCCAACAGGTTATTACAGTTCGGGTACAGACTCAAACACTGAGTATTTGTTCGTTGGATGAGGGTTTTCTTCTAAGTTAAGGCAGCCAATATTATTCGGAAAAGTTTAAGTAAATATTATAGCCTTGGTTATGAGAAACCAAACTGACTGTTATTAGAAAGGGAACTTGAAGAAAGGAACCTTAAGTTTGTTCAATATTACGAGTTAAAAATTATTTTAATTATTGATCAACATCCTGTCTGAAATCTTTTTTTTTTTTTTAAATGACTCACCTTGGAGGATGGGGACAAAATAAAATCCACACACAGACTCACAAACACGCAAAGAGCTGATTTAGGGAGTGAATAAACCGCTTGGAAAATGATCTCACACACTTTGACTGTGAAGAAATTATTAATCACACTAAGCCCATTACTGCTAAATTATTCATGGTGTGAAATTATTTCCCTATCGTCAGAGGAGCCTGTATATGTCAAGTGGCTCAAATTAACTGCATAACATGATGGAGCTTTTTCCCGTTTTCACTGCGGGGGAAAAAAGAATATTACGTTGCCTTGCAATTAACTTGTAATCCCTGTCTGATGACATCCTGTCAGGAGAACACTGGCTGGTGCTGCTCGATACATGTTAATCAGTCTATGTTGTGACCAGGTGTTGAGTTGAGTAGTGAGGAATGTTATGTTTATTTATTTCAAAATATTAGATCAATCCCCAAACTAATGCATTTTTCGATGTATTATATATAATGGGACTGAGACGCTGAAAAACTGAATTGATTCTGACTCCTTCAAAGTCCCTGAACACTGTCAATGATGAAAAGAGGGAAATCTTCTTTTTCTGGCCCGATCTCTGAAGGGTCCAGACATATAATTATAATTTTTCCTTTCCCAGAATATAGTCAAATATAGTTTAACCTGTTTCACCTCTCATCTGCCTATTACTGTGCAGTGGAAGAGAGTGCGAGTGAAAGTCACATTGAATAGAAAATGTGTGACTAATGTCTTCAGGAAGAAAAATTTGTATCTTAACATGTGTCAACAAGTGAAAAAATATAAATTAGCCTTTAGTTTGACTCTGTACTGTTAAAAACACTTCTGATGCTAATTAACCAAAGTAATCAGACCATGAAATACAAATGATAACACACAAGTTTCAGCCAATTCTCAGAAAACAAACAACTTCTCCACCTCAGCTCTTCTGATCTAGACAGAGATGTCTCTTCTCTGCTATTTCTTTCTAAATTCAACAATAACCTTCTTTGTTTTGTTCATTATTCTCTGCACCACTTAGCAAGATTGGTGAATCCCTCCTGATACAAATTCTCACTGTTTGTAATTACAGACGCGTGAACAGTAGAGGGCCGAGTTCACAACCCTGGGGGACTCCGGAGCAGGGCACCAGAGTGAAGGAGGCGTACCCATCAATCTGAATCGACTGGGGGTTTGTTCATGGGGGCGCCACAGGGCAGCAGTCATTATTTATACTACACGCTGGTGGATGTCCTGAAGTGACATCGATATGTTAAATCTGTCAGTAATAACACTATTAGTGCTCAGACCCAGCAGCTCGGCTCTCAGCAGGAAGCTCCTCACTGTGGAGGTCGACAGTGGCAGGTCCTCTGGAGGCGGAGCAGACGTTGCTCTTTGTGGAGGAGATCAGAGCAAACATCAGATGTATTAAGCTCATCACGGCCTCACACATGGCAGCAGAAGTCCTGTGTTGTTAGCCTGTAATATTGTGGATCACCTGTCACATCCCCTCTGATCTGTTGGTGTTAGGACCACTCATCAGTCTCCACTCATGTCTTTAGTCTTTAGCGTTGTTGTTCGCTGCCATGTTGTCCGTCTGAAATGCAGCTTCTTCGGGGCTCAGGATGGATATTTGCAGGAAGTCTAAGTCTCTCTGTGCTCTTCCCTTTTATAAAGTGAAGTATATTTCCTCTTGTATTTTCCATTGCCTCTGTGCTTCAGCCCTTTTCTTCCGCATCACTCTTCCTCACTTCTCCATGTCGGAACAATTACTGTTTCAAGAGCCGCGGAATAACTCGTCATTATTTTGCCTCCTCTCTTGAGTCTCTCCTCTCCTTATCCGCAAGGTCACTGTAAAAAGCCCTTCACGTGTAGATAGCAGATAGAAGGCAGCGGTCTCGGACAATGTTTCGTCTCCAGTGAGTGATGATGATTAAATCTGACACTGCTGACTTTGACTCTGCTTTTTCATTGTTGGGGAAGCGGTGCGTCGCTGAGATCATACGTGGTCCAGATCGCTGAACAGAAGTAATGAAGCAGCTGCAGCTGAAGGTGTGTGCAGACCTGTCCAACCTCCGGGTTTCCAGCTGCAAACCAACAGGGAAATCTTCTCAAAGGAAGGAAGGTCTTATGATTTCTGCTTCTTTGAGCTGCTAGCGTGAAGGTGTCCTTCAACAACAAACTGAACCCCAAGCTGGGCTTCAATAGAGCAGCAACAAGACAAAGAAAAGTATATTATGGTGCATCTATCTATCTATCTATCTATCTATCTATCTATCTATCTATCTATCTATCTATCTATCTATCTATCTATCTATCTATCTATCTATCTATCTATCTATCTATCTATCTATCTATCTATCTATCTATCTATCTTTCTATCTTTCTATCTATCTATCTATCTATCTATCTATCTATCTATCTATCTATCTATCTATCTATCTATCTATCTATCTATCTATCTATCTATCTATCTATCTATCTATCTATCTATCTATCTATCTATCTATCTATCTATCTATCTATCTATCTATCTATCTATCTATCTATCTATCTATCTATCTATCTATCTATCTATCTATCTATCTATCTATCCATCCATCTATACATTAATAATACATTCAAACAAACCAATGGAGAGACTATTTGAATCCCAGCAAAATAGAATCAAGTAAATGAAAACGGACAAGTTCTTGTTTGATAAACAGGATATTCAGAAAACACAGAACAAATTGACTCCATGAAATCCATCTTGTGTAAATCTGTAACTGCAGAATATAAACTTATCCTCAGCAGTGAAAACCCCAACTTCCCTAAAACAATTTATGTACATATAAAACTATGTAGAGCACATGTCTTTGGTGTCCTCAATGGCAGCTGCGTCCCTGACCTCAAGGAGAACCAGGATAAGCTCTGTGATAAAAAGAGATTTTATATTTTTTATGGAGAGGTTTAAAAGATGATATGAAGTCAGCCAGCCTGAAAAGAGGGGATGAAAACAGTGTCACAGTGTCTCTGAGAGTTGTGTCCTGCACCTGACAGCCCAAGTGGAACAGGACTAGGCTGAGAGGTGGTTTGAGACACAAAGAAAAACCGTGTGAGTCGGGAGCAGAACATTTGTGAGACACAACAACTCTTCTGCTTCTGTTGCTGGTCACATATACGATTTCCAGGTCTCCTCTAACAGTGCTGACAGCTGAACCCCACCGAGAGCCATCATCACTGAATAAGGATTAAAATGCAGGAACTCTGTTTTCCTCGTTGGTTTGTTTACAGTGCCAGCAGGCGAACTAAAGTGTGCGTCTCTGGAGTAAAGTGGGAGACACGTCCGGCATGTAGAGCAGAGCGCTACAAGGACCACGCTGATGGATGCAGAAGGCTATTGTTGAGGCCGAGGGATTGAAATGGTCGACGAGGTTGTGATCACTGGGGTGAGCATGTGATTAAAAACACACCCATCAGTCAACGGGCCTTTTTCGTGACAGTTTGACTTGTCGGAGGTGGAAATATCCAAGTTATTTACACCTGTGCTTTTCCTTCTGTTTGCTGTAAAACCGTCTGCTATAAAAAGAAAATGTAGAGATAGTTTTCTTTGTTTTGTCTTGATCTTATCCAGATCTTAAAGTTTATTGAAGTAAGTACAAAATGGCGTGAGCCAAATAGTACAGTGTGATTCTGCCTGTTTGAGTTGGGCTTTTTGGTGTGTCCTGTTGTTGAGCTGTGGCACCAAATTAAACACCGCACCCACTGGGGCCCTTAACAAGGCACAAGCCAAGTGTGAAGCCATTAAGCTGAACGGATCCCGAAATACGTGAGGACAGAGATCTTCGTAGTATTCTAAGATGAATTAGATTGACAACAGGTAACAGGACTATTTGTTCAAAGGCTCCACTGAAAAGTGTTGTCTGATGGGTTAATTTAAAAAGCATGTTTGGTTGATTGGTTAATTTTACAATCAAATATCATTTCCTAGAGAAAATGTTGTGTTTCTTTCTCATTACAAATTCCCTATTTCAATATGCAGTGATTCAGATTCCATGTAAATTAAGGGATGACGTGTGTTCATATTGCTGCAGGTTTTCCTCTTCTACGATTCTGGGCATAAAATAACTCATGTTTATAATCTAGTGAAGTTTCAAACAAGGCGGTTTGTGATATTGTAACATAATGGTGACGAGTTGGAGAAACGCCACATGGTTTTAATTGGGACAGTGTAATAGGATGATGATGAGAATGGTTTCAGGAGCCAAAGAGCTAATGGGATTTAAATACTGGGATTCCACTGGGTTTCTCAGAAAAAGGAAAAAAGGAGTAAACCCTCAATTTGAATTTATTTGATTCTATTTTTTGCTGCTGATGTTTCATGACGAGCACAGGATCACATGGTGTTTGTGTTGTATTTGCACGAGGCGTAATGAGGGTGAAGACGGGTGCCATGAAGAGGAAAAACATTATCCCATCATGGCTGCATACATCTCCAGGGATATTGATTCAGCAATTTAGTATTTGGTGAGCGTGTGTTTATACATTCCATGATTTTGACACTAACGGCGGTAAATAAGTGTTATCTGGTTGTTTTATCGTGTCCAAAATTAGTTTTGCAGTAATTTCTTCTACGTGTGATATGTTTGAGGCAGCGGTGACATTTTAAATTGCTGCTGTGCCTCGTTATCGTTGAGGAGATGCAGAGCAGGAACCGGTGACCATCAAACTGACCATCTGACGCCGCAGTGAAATCTCCGTGGGGGGTCTGGTCGAGGCCTCGGCTCTAATCTACGTGTGTTTTTTTATTGCTTTGGTTTCTTTCATCTTTTTTTACAGATAGCCTCCCTTTACCAGATCCTGTCATTTGTTCCCATGTGAACCGAAGCTCTTTTCAGCCTGTGACCGCACCACACACAGACATGTTCAGACTCACACGGCGGCAAAAGAGGGGGGAAGCTGCTTTTGCCACTGCAACCACACCACACACACACACACACACACACACACACACACACACACACACACACACACACACACACACACACACACACACACACACACACACACACACACACACACACACACACACACACACACACACACACAGACACACACACACACACACACAGAGAGCTTCCACAGCGGCTTCCACTTTGACCATACGTTCTTCACAATGACAGGCAACACACACATGCACATGATCAAAAAAGCATCCTCGCTGCAGTATATATTTTTTATGTTTTGCTCATACGGACGCCTGGAGATGACAGCACCACAGGTCCGTGCAGGGGCAGATGTAGATTAAACACATGTGCCCCGGAGCTGTTTTTAGATTTTAATGAAGAGAAGCACACAAACAAAGTGTGTAAAGTTCATTTGCACTGGGCAGGAGACAGAGACCTATAAACCAGAGCCTTTACAACTGGGAACGGAAAATACACTGTGAGGTCTTCTTGTGTTGGGAGCAGAGACATCACCATGTTGATTTCCGGGCGCTCATTACTCGTGGGTCAGACCACAGCAGATCACCACACACCTGTGAAGTCCCTGCACAGTAGTGTGGTTCACCAGATGTTAACTGTTAGTACAAACCTGTCATTGGCCACAAATGTCACATGTCCTTCTTCCTGCCTGTGACTGTTTTCAAAGTCTCCTTTGCTGCAGGACACAACAACAACAACAACCACTGAGCCAGAAACCTGCTCACTGAAAACGGTTCTAATGAAGATTTAAATCATGCAATCAAACAGTCAAAGTCTTTAATTGTTCCTTTAGCGGTTTCTTTGTGGCAAATAAAGTGTTTTAATGAAAGCAAATGTTCCACCAAAATAAGACCCCCCCCCCGGACCCTATTTCGGATTGTCGCTGCGTTAATAGTGCAAGACGTCTATGAGAACATTCGGTGAATCGTAAAATCTCACTGACTTATCTTCAAGTCTGACTCATTGGAAATTGAGCCTGCTCCACATTTGAGCACTTAATATAATCTGAGTTTCAGATATAAAGAACACAATCAAATAATAAAACCAATTCCTTGTCTGATGGGTAATTCAAGGTTAAAAGAACTTGCTGTTTGGCCTTGACGATATGTTACTGACATGTATTGTCTGGTAGAGTAGCCTTGGTATTAACTGTTGCACTTGGTTTATATTATGACTGCCTCTCTCTTATAATTCATCTACAACATGAACTTGACTGTTCAAGGATGTTTTATCTTTAATTTACACTTTCAAATTAGATCTAATCAACGTATCTTTGTTAACAGGCTACATCTCACAAGCTTTTAAGTTTGGCTTTGTTAAACTTACCAAGTCTACATTTTAGCTGATTACTGATCAACACCAGCCTCTCACCCGTTTCTGAAATACTCAGAAAGCAAATGTTTTTTTATTTTCATAGGAATGGTTTGAAGTTTAAAGAATGTTTCTCTCTCGGCCTCGAACACTTGACTTGTCTCGATTCTCTTCCTGGTTTTATTTTACACCATCGATCACAAGCTTTCCAAAGGTTCATTCCTTTGATCGTTCATTTTCAACTTATGTGCTTCCTTTAGGCAATATCTTCAAAGCACCATTTAAATTTCCATTGCTACACAAATGATACCAAACTATATTAACCTATGAAGACGGAATAAGCTTATCATACAGTCAAACTTCAGGAATGCCTTTTTGAATGACAGCTTCTTCCACCTGCACGTTATGAAAATTAGACATACTGTTTCACAAGGATACAGAACCACTAGTGTGTCACATCTGCATTGGACAAATGTAATTCCTTGTTGTAAGGATATCTCAATGAATTTGTCAAAAGCTTCCAGTTCACCCAAATGAAGACATATAATCTTATAAATTGTCAGCCTTACATTTTGAGTGTGCCTTTAGTTTTGACCAACGATCCAGTGTTTTTAGAGAATCAGGCTAAAAAATTAGTAAAATGTGGGCTATTTGAAAAATGGTTGGATCATGTGTTGCTTCTTGCTCCATAACAGAATGTTCAGGTCAGTGTTTTCCCCGGATTCCAGGGATTCCTTTGAAGAGTGGCCGTGTTATCATGACTGGAACATGAAGCCAGAAACTACAAAAAACGTGACCTGAGCTGTAATGGAAACATTTTTTGTTCTCGTGTAAAACGCAATCACAAAAATTTCATATCATGAAAACTGACAACCCCCAAAAGTTTCCAATTACAAAAGCCCCAGGGGCATGGAGCGCTATTCATTATTTTGGAAGCAACATCCAAATCGCAGAACCAGCAGAGCAGCAAGTCAAATTCAAATAACTTTCTTGTCATATCTGTTCTCAAATCTGAATAAATCTTTTTTCTTTCCTGTTTTCTTTGTACGGTTTCAACTCTCTGTGTTTTAGACAAATTATTTATGTGTGGTTTCATTTTCCGTGTCAAACAAAAAAGAGCAGCCACAGTATCTGTATCTTAGCTGGAGTGCTCAAGCATTTTCTATGTCTATCAGCTTTATTTTGACACACACTAACACACACACACACAGTAACACAACCCTCTCATCGTTCCTGGCTTCAGCTCTGACATTTAACGAATGCCCGTCTTGGGACTTCAACAAACTCACTTCACTTTCAACAGACTCTTTTCAGAAGTTAAAGCTCTTTGGTTGCAGCCACCTGTGTTTTCCCAATTTTTTTTTGTGTGTCTTTGTTCAACTTCAGACGGAGATTCAACCGAGCTCGTTTGGAGAAGTTTCTGTGGGGACAGCGGCTGTTGACCTTCACTGAGGAGTGGAGCAGGATTCCAGTCGTTCTATCTTGTCTCGTCTCAGGTTTTTTATCATTTGTCTGCTGCTGCACGTTTTCACCTTCTTTTTCTATTTCCAGCTTTTTTAATCCTCTTCCCCCACATGAACCTTCTCCACTGAGGCTATTAGATGTTGTGTGTGAGTCTGTGTGAACAACTTCTCCTAAAGCACCGGAATATTTTTACACCAGCCTACAGAAGCTGAAATGACCTTAAAGGCACGAAGTAGTTTGAAATTAAATGGTAATATGATTTCTGTGGATTGTTTTCTCCCAGATTTCTTGTTGCCAAGGCTGCAACTTGGGACAGTTTTCATTACTGACTTTTTTTTGCTTTTACTTTTTGGAGATCTAAAACGAAAATAAATAAGTTTCCCACAGCCCAAGGTGACATCTTTAAATTGTTTTCTTCCTGTGATCCGCAGTAAAAGTCCCAAAGCTCCAGTTTACTCTAATATTCTGAAATAAAAACAGCAAGTAATGCTCTCATTGTTTCAGCAGCTCTGCCACAGACGACTCCAGCTCTACGGCTTTTATATAAGTTACACAGCTTCACGAAGACCTGTGAGGTGGACGGAGTCGTGCGTCAGCACTTGGTAGATGAGCTCATGTTGGCTTCTGCAGTGAATGAATGGCGTCAGTGGATAGCGGTAATGGGATGGAGGAGGGTGAACGTAGAGAAGGAAGAAGGGACGGAAGGAATCCACCAATTGGAGAGGCTGATCCGCTCGTTAGCAGGACCAAGCAACACCGACCAGGGAAGAGATCAGAGAGTGTTTCTCCTTCTAGCCAGCAGATGCAGAGATCTCACATGGGGGGGCGGTCGCTGTGTTTGTGTGTGGCCTGTAGCTCCTGGAGAAATGAAAACACCTGTGGATCAAAGGAAACAAAAAGGGAAATTGGCTTGAGCGTTCTCCGTCTGGACTCGCTGTGGCACTTGTGATCTCTCCCTGGTATCACTTTGGGTTTTGGGGTTAGTTTGTGGCTGCACCCACTCTGGAAAAAAAAACCTTTAAATATGGAACACAGAACTGGAGACAAGAAGCAGTTTCACCCAGTTAAAAACTGAGCAGCAGAGCCAGGAGGAGGAACTATCTCATGTACTTCAGTTGCTCTTTGCCAACCCGGCCCTACATCCCTGCTGCTCCATTTGGTCCAGCCAAGTATTTTACACATCAACATGTCAGGGATGGGACTGTCAAACTATAACCTTCAGGTATCTTGTCAATGTATTCCCAAGATCCAGAATTAACCTTCACTCTCTAATCTGGAAAGAAAAAACCCTTCTTTTCTTCTTTAAATATTCCTTGCTCATAGTTCACAGATCCTTGTTTATCTCCCATTACAATTTGAGTCGGAGCAGTGAGACTATAGACCACAGAAAACTAATGTTATTCACCAACTCATTGAGTCAAACAAGGACATTCCTTGTTCTTATTTAACATTTCCAAAGCCTGCACTCAAAGATAACATTTCCTATTTTTTAGCATAAAAAATATGTTTTTTTTTTTAACGAAGAATAACAACCAAACAAATGTTTCCTTATCGTGCTAATTGAGGCTTGTGTGAGTCTTTTAAAATACTTGAATTTTTCCCGACATTAGAGTGTTTGTGTTGAAGGACAAAATCAAGAGGCTTCAGAACCAGGGACTCAGCTCCCTTGGACTATAACAGTATAAAAAACACAGAGGTTTGAGGATGAGAGTCCGTCCTCTGCAATCCACGTCGTGAATCTGAATACTAATACGTTGTTGTGAATAACAATCCAGTGTGTGAGAGTGACAAAGGGTGAAAACATCAAATCCTGTGGAAAGAACTGGGAGATTTTTTACCATGTTGGCTGCAGCCAGGACACCGTCTCCTAAAATTTGTTGTTTCCTCATCCTCATCTGGAACAGAAGGTTAATTCGGCCGTGTCATTCTTTGTGCTGTTGTCATTCTGCTGCTCGGTTTGATAAGTGCTCATGGCAGTAGGGGTACTGATGCTGTCAACACCCCCCTCCCTTTGCTGTGCCCCTTTTTCTTTTTCTCGTGTCTGCACAACACTGAATTGTTTTGTCAGTGTTAAGTCAAAATTCATAGATAACAGACTGAAAACAATGCAGTCAGGGGCTGAGAAGCACAAACAAGAGTCAATCACAGAAGAGGAGGATGGAGAGATGTGACTGCAGTTGCCACTGTTTGCTCGTGTCTATTATTTTGGGGAAAAATCTGTTTGAGTTAGAAATGCATCAAATATGCATTTTAACTTTTGAATTATGCAGAAAAAAAGATTCACAATAAAGAAACGTGTGGAGCGAGAGATCAACTTCTCTCCTAAACAATCACGACTACAAAGTCTCAAGCTGTTGAAAGTTTTCAGAGGAATATTGTTGATTTCCTGTTGAAGCTGCATCACTGGGTAAACACCGGCACTACTGAGGGAATATTAGAGGCACAACCCAGGAAAGACAGATCAAGGTAACTATGTGATAGTTGGCGAACAGGCTGAGTTCTGTCTGTTGTTCCGGAAGAAATCTGTAGAAACTTCAGTAACTTCCTGCAGAATGATCAATCACAACAATCATATTCCGCCTCTGCGTTGTTTTTTGCTGCAAGTTTGGCCACCGGGTCAAATGTGTCTGTGCGGTACTCGTGTGATCAACACAAGGTAACACAACCCGTGATTATCGTCTCATTCTCCTTTGGAAAAGAGAACACAACGTCCACCGAAGTGACCACAATTGCTATGTTTTACCTGTTGTAGAAATACAGAAGAAGCCAACTTCTCCTCCAGCTGTGTCTGGATGACATTTCCAGTACGAAATGAGTCTGACCAATGACCAGTGGCCAGTTTGATGACCTGCTGGATCGGGTTCGGTGGCAGGATCTGTCTCCAGTGAGTTTCATTCTCTGTCCTGGTTGGTTCTTGCTCCACCACCCTGCTCAAGTTCCAATCTTTCAACTCAAGTGGGCGAAGGGAGAGATTCTTATTTCTCGTCTATTGCGTCACGCGCAGTGTTGGGGAGTAACGGAATACATGTAACGGCGTTACGTATTTAGAATACAAATTATGAGTAACTGTATTCCGTTACAGTTACAAATTAAATAGATGGTATTCAGAATACAGTTACATTGTTGAAATCAGTGGATTACATGACGGTACTTCTCGAGTTTATTCACTCTCTCGTAAATCCACCGGCGGCAAAGCCCCCAGGAAGCAGCTGGAGACCAGGGCTGCGGTAAGAGCGCCCGGGCCCCCGGCGGCGTGATGAAGCCTCACCGCCACCGGCTCGGGACCGTTACAGGCCCGGGACCGAGGCTCTGAGAGAGTTCCGTCGCTACCAGAAATCTACGGAGCTGCTGATCCGCAAGCTGCCCTTCCAGCGCCTGGTGAGAGAAGACCGACCTGCGCTCCCAGAGCTCCGCTGTCATGGCTCTGCAGGAGGACAGCGAGGCACGCAGGGTTCACACCGGACGCTGAAGCGCCGGGCAGCGCTAATAATATCACCCGTTGACCCAGTAGTATAAAAGCATATAGTCACTTGTTGCTCCAACATTAACTGGAACAGCGTCCCAATTTAATTTCATCCATCCTCAAGAACTTCTCCGCTGTTCTCTCCGTTCAATGTCGGGTGTCGAGGGTAAATTACGTATTCTCCGCCGCCCCCCCTCTCTTTTTATCTTTATGACTGCTTGTGTGTCTGTAGTGGATGGGCAGAGGGGGGCATTTAATAATGTGATCGGTAAAATTGGTAAAATTAAAACTCCAGGACAACAGAAGGGGAATACAAACTATGGGATGCATACTTTATCATTTATATCATATAAAATGTCATCAATATCGTTTAAAATCATTTTTCAGTGTGTTTCATGGAGCGATACGCTCGCGTCAAGCGCAAAAAAAAATAGACTCGACGCCGAAACGATCGTAGCACGGCGCGAGGCAGCCTTGGCGCAGGGGGGGGGGGGGGGGGGGGTCCTTCAGCCTCCGGTGAGACCCGCACAGAGGTGGGAGTGGATGGGAGCCGGACATCCAGCTGGCCCGCCGCATCGGTGGAGAGAGAGTTTAAACTGCTGCTTCTCCACTGACTATAACAACGCGGCAATCATACACTTAAAAAATGCAATACAAACCGGAAGTATTCCAAGTATTCAGAATACGTTACTCAGATTAGTTAATGTAATGGAATACGTTACAGATTACATTTTTGGGCATGTATTCTGTATTCTGTAACGGAATACGTTTTGAAAGTATCCTTCCCAACACTGGTCACGCGTCTATGCATTGATCCAACCATCCAGCCAACAGACCCACAATAATATCTGACTGTAGCATGGCTAAAAGACCCTGCAGCATTGTGTCTGTTCTGCTTTGATTTAAACTGATCCGTGGCAAATGATACAAACACACATCTTCTTATCCCACCTGCATCCATCTTTCCCTCTCACTCTGTAAATGCTACTTAACATTTTCTGTCCCTCCTGTTTCTGTTTGTCTGCTTTGGTTTTGATTTACATTGTCGCCCATGACAGATCCCCCCCTCCCCCCCCCCTTTTCAAATCAGCCTCCTCTTTATCTTGTGAGCTTGAAATAGCCCCTGGCTTGAAGACAGAGTGCTGTTCACTGTTTGTGATCCAGGGATACAGATAGAGAGAGGGAGAGAGTGTTTTTTGAAAAGGACTCCATAGCTCAGACAAAACTCAGACTCATATACAACAATAGGTGTGAATGGGAGTATGAGTGGCTGTTTGTCTCATGATTTTGGCCCTTTAATATCCTCGTGACCTGTCCAGGGTATGGATGGTTGGATTGATGGATGGCTGGGTGGATGGATTGATGAAAGAAGTAGTTTCACATGGAAATGAATCTGAACCAAAACACAGCAGGTCCTATCTTACAAATCAGGAGGGAATGAACAAACAATATTAGGGTAAAGAAATTAGAAAGAAAAACTGTGCTGATATCTCAGAATTTTCCGGACTCTTGTGACTGACGATCCAAGGTCATGCATGAACATGTAGCCTGGATGTTTGCATTAAACATGTGTTTTACAACCTAACTATAAAGCGTCTCTGAAGAAGTCAATGCTTCCCGCTCATAATCACATTTTATGCTTCAATGCAGCTCAGACTTTCCTAACATCTAGCTCCAGTTCTGGTCCTGATGGTAACCATGTGCTTTGAGCTACAGAAACATCTCCATTAGTGCTTTTAATCGTGTTTCGGTTGACGTGAAATGCAAATGTATTTCAATGTCAGTGGATGTTCTGCAGATGTTCGTCTCCCCCCCCCTGATAAAAACCATAATCCAGGCAAAAAACTGTTATGTTCCCCCACAGAATGTATCCGCTAAATCAAATTAGCCGAACATGAAAGTGATTTTAGGAGACGGGGTGGAACATGCTCATAATTAGAGACAACAAGAAGTGTGAACCTGCCTCCCTCAACATTGCCAACAGCTCGTCTGCTAATACACACGGACAGCTATGTTGAGCTCATATTCATGCACTGTCAGAAAAATGACCAGACAATGTGCAAAGCAGCCGGGGCCGACTGCAGAAAGGCTTCCTCACATGGATGTGAAACGAGAAGTGGCAGAATGTGTTTGCCTTCGCAGACAAAAGAGGAGAAAATCCAGGACTAAATGGATCCTCTGCATCAACAGCAAGACGCCGTGAGAGCCTTATCAAACTAAACTGATTCTCCGTCTCTTTCATTTTGGCGATATCAAAGAGCCGTATTTTCTTTCCCCTCAGCTTTATTCTGGCATCTTTGCAGCACAGACTGTAAATTGAATTTGCGTTGGATTTACGGTCAGAGTTGCCTGTGTCTGAATTATTTGGACATTGTCTATTTCTGTGGAATTGCACTATTAGGGCAAAATTAATGGATTTCTTTTTGACTGTGCTTACCACTTACTGTTGAAAGTCAATAGAATATCTGTATCTCCAGTTTTTTTAAGCCTTTTTGTGGATTAACTTTTTATTATATTGCCTTTTATTCTTCTTGGGAATTAATTACTTAAGTTAATTTATGAAGAGAAGTAGTTCAGTGTTTTTTGCAGCAGGACGAAGTAGGAATAAATAACCCAGGTTAGTGTTGCAGTGATTTTTTATAATCATATGTGAATTTTCGGGTGATGATGGTGGATGTGTTTCAAAGTTGTGGACTTTTTATTTGACAGTGGAGGATCACGACCATAAAGAATGACGCACAATGCAAATTCTGTAAAAATACTATTTTAAGAACCGAAAGTTCAAGACAGGTGCAATGTATAGTATAAGTATAGTATATCACATTATAATGTAGTATTGTTCTATATACATAATCCCTGTGCGTTACACATCTATATACCACAACCAACTTCCTGCATCTTGTCCCTGGATATTATAAAAAATTGTAGCATACAATCATAATTTCTAGGAGACACTGGTTACACAAACATTGTGTGATTGTGTAACAGGTAACTGGTTTCAATATTGTGGCTGAATGGTGAAGAAGAACATGATGACGGGAGACTAAAGATTATATATCCATCTAAAATCGTATTTTACCTTCTTGACAATTGCATCAAAACCTGAAATGTTGGCAAAGCTTATCGGATAGTGTGAAGGAAAGAAAACATGAGTTTACCAAATGTCAGTGGTGTTATGTTGGATTTCCACTTTATCACAGATAAATTGAGAGGAAGAAAGATGTTGCACTTCCTGTTCACAACCCTGTGCAGAGATGTGGTGCTACTCTCTGCTTGAGTGTGATGCTCATCAGAACTATTACCACTTAGAGTTCTCACTGATTGATGTTGATTAAAAGTCAAAAGTTTGGGGTTTGGTGCGATGAGGGCACAATCAAGCCCGGGGAAGAAGAATCCGACTTGGTTCCTTATTCCTCCTACAAGTCAGAAAGTCACACCCAGCGATGCGATGTGCATTCATGAAGGAGAAATGAACTGCACTCTGGGATGAGTAATGGTGGTGTTCAAAGTTTCATGTGACAAAACTGTGAAAGGAGGGAGGTCCTTTAGATGCAGGACGGAGGAAGAGGAACAGAGTGAGATGGATGTAAAGGATTTCTGATCTGCAGTCGACAACCTTCTGCTTCACCACTTTCACAATCCTCTGGACTTAATGTATTTATAAGATGTCCCTTTGGTGCCTTCATCTGTTCTCAGTATGCAGACGCATGTGGTGGACATGTTGTATTAAGCTTTGATGAAAAGGCATAAACAAAGATCTTATGATGTCACACGTGCAAGTATCACAGATCCCACGGCTTATGGAGTTCCACATCAAATTCAAATGTGCCACACGACCCAACCTGCAATGTTCCCTCTGGTGACATCAAGAACACAAATACACATCAGGACACCTTTTCACGTTTTAGAATTGATGGGATTCAATAGCCTGAACATACATAGCTGCATATTATCAGTATATTTTGGCCTCACTCTTGCGCAATGGGATGAAGTGGAGACTTGAGTGTGGATTCCCGACCTGAGTCGTCCTCTAACCAGAAGGTCGGTGTTTCGATCCCAGTCTTCCCCATTCCACGTTTAATTGGGCAACATACTGAGCCCCAAAATAGCTCCTTCTCATAAGGGAAGTGCTGCACATAGATGCACAGTATGACTGTGTGTGAATGGCAAAAACAGATTTGAGTTTCTAGTCATCAAGACAAGAAATACAGACCATTTACCATTTCACGTTCCTGTAATCAGAGAAAAGCTTAGGTGGGACTCGCACACACAAAATCAAGTTCACGCTGTCAAGTTCAGACAGAGACTTGAGGCTCGAGCCTGAGTGAGCATCTGTCGACCATCTTTATTCACACGCTGAGATCAGATCAGACACACTCCCGCTGCACAGTTCCCACGTAGCCAACATGTGTGTAATACTATCCACCACAAAGGGCTACAGCGTGAAAACGGTTGCACACAAAACATACATGCACACTCAGAAAGACTCATAAAGCAGAAGCACACACACACACACACACACACACACACACACACACACACACAGTCAGAAGCAAGGAGGCATAAACTCTCAGCCCAGCTGTCAGTGTGACAGATGTATGCTGTGAGGTGGGTACACTCACTAAAGGGTCTAATCAGTCAGACACAGCTACTTCCACACTCTGCGGTGAACGGCCTGGCTCACTCTCTGGCTTGTTCATGCACAAACACACTGCCACTGTCCTGCATACGTACAAAACAGTGGCGTACTTACACACACACAAGCAATTTCTGTTAACCACACGGCCATTACGGAGATACAATCTATAAAATCACTGACCAGGGAGAGAGAGAAGACGGAGGGCAGGGACGGGGAGTATCGCTGCAGGAGAAACCAATGAGGGGAAAGTATAGTGTGTGAAATGTTCGAAAGCACTGAGGAGATGGGATGAAGGGGAAAGAAAAGCAAGAAAAACAAGATGTGCTGGAGAAAGAGACAGACGTGTGAAAGGATTTGAGCATAAAGTAAAGAAACTAAACTGTGACACGAGTTGATATGTGCCATGAAGTTTGAAGGGGCACAGCGAAGCCATTTTATCTGTCAGAATCCTCCGATGTTTGCTGGAGTCTGGAAAACAACAAGTGAATTTCAAACTAAGTGCATTTCTCTGAACAGGTTATTACCTCCGCCAGCGAGGTTATGTTTTCATCGCCATTTGTTTTTTTGCCTGTCTGTCAGCAGGATTCCTCAAACGCCACTGAAACGATTTCCATGTCATTTTGCTGAGGGGTGCGATGACCCAAGATTGTCCCCACTGAATTTTGGGCTAGATGATAAATAATAAAAATTGAGGGATATAGTTGGTAAAGAAGAGTCTTTCTGCAGGAAATAACGGAAAAACATCTGGAAATGTTTGATAAGTGCAAAGACGTTTGCACAAGCCTGTAGCGGCACGCCATCTTTTTGAGTTTCCTCATCTTCTTCTATCTCTTTTTCGGAGGTTAAGTGGAACTGGAGGTTGGGCCACATCTGGGAGACTGACCAGCTGCAAACGACTGCACTGACTCATTCTCACCTTGTCACCAGACAAGAGGAGGCCTGAGTGGTCGTCATACGACATGTCTGCTATCTCACTCTCCACCGACCCTGTGGAACTCCACAATCTTTCCAAAGTAAACAAGTGAAAATACAACATTTGGGGTATTTGTGTGGAATCCAGTGAAGTTGCAGGTCTTCATGATTTTTAAACAATCCGACATTTATCAGATGTCCTTGCTCGGCGAAGCGCTGGGAGGACAATAAACACAATTCCCCTCCGCTACAAATCGCTCCGGGGAACAGAGGTTCCTTTCAAACACAGATTATTGTTTTTGAATTGCTTCACAGATAAGAAAGAAGCGTCTTTATCTGCATCACAGGTCAACAAGCTGCACATGTTTATGTTTTCTCCCCCATATATCGCACTAGTGGGCCTCTCATGATGCTTATCGGGATGTGTACACTGGAAAATAAGCAACATCGCTCCAACACTAAGGAAAAAAACAAAAGAGAAACAGTGTAAAAGCAACGGATTTCGATATCTTTTCTTCAGTCGTAGCCTGTGGCATGGTGCCAAGTTTATTCTTTCCAAAATGTCATTTCTCACTTCACTGTGGAGGTTTATGCACTTGTAGTTCAGAGTTCGTGCTTTTCTTATAAATACAAAACACAAAAAGACGAACAAAATATGTATAACTGAATCCATAAATAAATCGTTTGAAAAGCTGAACACAGAAAAAACTGCACTGAGTTTTGCATAAATAAGATATTGGTTTATTCTTTCCCTTAATTGTCATATAAGATCTGTCCTATTCTCACTTAGCAAAGAAAACCAACCAGTTTCTTTAGTTCTTTACTTCAACCTGACTTATTGTCCGAAACTGCTGTCTCACCTGATACCCGTCATTATTGTGGCTGTTATCAGTCATCAGCAGTTGTTGTGTTGTTCGGGCTCAAGCTATTATCTAATGCATGACTTGTCTTTTGCTTAGGCAGCACTTTGGAGGAGCCTGGAGCACAAGTACCATAACGAACCACCACCAGTCCCAGTGTGGCAGTGGTTTCCATTGTTGTGGTGCATACATGCGTCGGCTTTACAACTGCATGTGCTGCCCTGTTTGCTGACAATGGGCTTTCTATAAAATCAGGCGAGTGTTGGAGGCTCCATTGTGCCGTGTCATACGTTTTTCTTCCACATGCACACGGCCGTCTTTGTTTGCATGTTTTGTACTTTACATGCGGCAGCATCTCCATTATCCCGGCACAAATAAAAAGACCATGAATTGAAACTGCATTCATGAATATAAATGGATTTGGATGGTGGGATTCTACTGGTTGAAATGAGTTTTCATGCTGGAGCTGAGATGTACAATTCTTGCTCTGCCTCAGATATGAAGCGAGTGAAGCAGGAAATCAGCATCAAGTGAAGTTAAAAAGGAACCTGAGCGCTTTGAGGAATGTTGAGGAAAACATCAGCTGGTTAAACCAATGTCACCTTGACCATATTAAATAGACAGTATACTAGCATTTGGTGAGGCCTTTAATGGTTAATGCCTTTGGGCTCTTAGCACGAGGAGATGCCACAGTCAGCTATTATCATTTATTATTTTGCTTTATCTATATCTTTCTTTTGATGTCTGTCCTTAATATTCAGTTTTCGTTTTGACTTGTTGTTTTTAAATACTAGCTGCATGAGAAAGCACTGAGATATAACTTAGATTTACTCGTTTTAATCATGTGCCACATTCATGATTCTGATTCTGATGATTCTGTCACTCAAGCATGTTTCATTATAACCTGGCACCTGTCACTATTTCTCTTTTAATGCATTTGAATAATGTTTCCTGCTTTCGCATTGAATTTGGATTCGGGTCACATCTCTCTTCAGACTGAGGTTGCATGTTAACAAACCTGATCTGTATCTTAATTTAGAACCACACATGAAAGTGGCTCTGATTTGTAAAGATCAGATTCCATGTGATTTGTACTGATCCCAATCAGATCTGGGTCAGCTTTGGGCCACTTGGACCTGCTGTGTGAACGTGGTGTGTGTTATGAGTCGGGCCCGGACACATCTGGAGCTGACTCGCACTGGGTTTTGATCTCAGCCTATTTTTAAATTCAGTTTGTACAGTTTGGCAGCAGTCGTCCCCGCTATTATATCCAGATACAATAGTTTACTCCACGTTGAGCAATAACCTGAGATTTACAGCGTGTATAAAATGTGACGTAATACATTGTAAAAATGTTTGTGTGCGATATGTTAGAGATTATATGGAGCAGATATTTCACTCTCAGAATTTGGACACATCAAAATAAAATGGCAGACAGTAAATATAGCTCATGGGGTTGTGATGTTTTTTACATTTGCATGAGCCCAAGCAGCAGAATCTCTCTCCTTGACCTGAAATGAACCACGTCCCTAAAAACCAGTTCCACCTATGGGAGTGAAAAACAATATAGATATTACTTTGTAGTAACAGGTGCACATACAAAGGCCCATAATCCAGATAATGCAACAGATTGTATTTTAGTACCTGCTCCCTCCTCCTTCCAAAATGATTTACAGTTCCACACTGTGAATACTCTTGAAATCACTGACCAGTGCAGTGTGGCGCTGTGTGTTTTAATTGCATGCTGCTTCTGTGTTTTCCGTCTCCACCCGCCTGCCTCTGAAGACACTCTCCCCACCCGTCCTCCTTCCTGCTGCCTCATCAGTTCTGAGGCTCCAGTTCTTAGGATCCTGTCAACAGTGCTTTGGTGCAAGAAGTGATGGGAGCGCCGTGCTCTCTGCCGTTCTGAGCATTAGTCATCTGAACACCTCGCCTCAGGAAGGAAATCGATCTCCTGCCAAGTTCAGGGGAGAGCGAGGAGAGCAAGAGAGATGGGGTGGGGGGGAGAAGAGAGGGAAACGCGTCCCCACACCTGCAGCTCTTCCCAGGTAGAAAACTGTGATAGATCTTCTGTCAAGGCGAAGAGGGTGTCACTTAAACATTATAACCGATGGCGTCCTAAACGCAGAAAATAGACGGTGCATCATGACGTCTAATCAGCTAAAAGCCTGAGGAGGAAGGACCTGATTATGCGAAGCTGTTTACAATTCCAGCCTTAATTGAAGCTGCATTTTTTTTTTCTTACAGCCTTTTCTTTTATCCGTGTGACCACTGTTGATTCATCACAGCAGGAAACGGCCGAGGATAAATCACTTGTGGTGAGTTACACCCGGCCCGAGCTGAAATTACACGACTGAAAAAAAAAGAAGGTTGTTGTGAGCGATCCATATTTATTTTCCGATATAAACACGTGCTTATGTTGTACTTGTTTTTTGTTGAAACAGAACAATCACATAAACTTATCCGGTTCACTCAGAGGAGAGTTGACAAAGGTGGAAAATGGAGATAGAAGACTGTTAAAACATCCGTAATGTTTTGAGGGTCTACTGCCTCACAGACAGGTCAGTTGTTTGAAAGGGACAGAGCAGTGCAGACAATGAGGCAACGGCATAAAACTTCTTTTGTGTTATTGTGAGAAGTGGAGCATCTCAGTCTGGGTGATTAAACACAACACACAACTTCAAGTGCAGCAGAACAGTGAAGCTGCCCAAAGTGAAATCTAACATCATAACAATATAGAGTGCACAGAATCAACTGTTATACATCTTTTCACTTTGTCCAGATCCACATGTAGAAAACCATCTGAGCATCTTCTGCTGTTTCACTTATTCCAACGTGACAGTGGCAGAAATCATGTAATTAATTTTGTCACTTCCTGTTTACAGCGTCGTTGTAGTTTGTCTTTGAGGCAATTAAAAAAGGAATAAATCCCCAAAGTAACCATGTCTAATATTTTTTTTCCGCCATGACTCCTTTTGATGTTAAATCCTTTATATAATGATGAGACTCAGGATGAGGCAACATCTAAAACCCACTCTCCCATTAGTGTTGCCCTAAACCGTGTCGCCGATCTGGCCACCAACAAAATCCTTTATACTACGGTTCAAGCTGAGCCAATATTTGGCCTAGTTGCTGTTTGTGATTTGCATTTTTTCTCCTCTTTGCATCAAAACCTGTCCCTGAAACTCAATGAAATACACAGACTTTTCTTTTTTCATTTTTCTGGGGACTGCACTTGATGATTTGGATGTGAATGTTTTTCAAAGAAGCCTCTCTCCTTCTTTGTTTGTGTGTGTGTGTGTGTGTGTTTGTGTGTGTCTGTGTGTGAGAGCAGGTTTGTGGGTAGCTTGAATCCTGAAAGCCCAAATGAAATAATAAATATGTAAATGCGTCGCCATCACTTGCAGGGTTTCGACAGCAAAACGCTGGCTGCCATCCAGCCGTGCCTCCATTCCAGCATTCATACAACACAGCGTGTGTCGCGGGCATGTGTTTGTGCTGCGTGTCTGTGCGCGTGCACGCCACACTGAGTGTTAATGTCTTGTGTGTTTTATCTGAGTGTGTCTGTAAGTGTGCAGTGAATGTGATTACTAATGAGACAGTGGCAGAGAGGCAGTGTGTGAGTGTACAGAGAGACGTACACTGTAACCTCCATTGCCAATTTATGCAGCCTAAGATCCACATGTGAAGTGGAGCAGAAAAGGCATCTCTGTGTGTGACAGTAATCGCCCTCTCTGCCTTTTATTACTCAGCTGGAAACAAACAGACTCGCAAATGATTTGCCATCCAGCTGAAGGTGCCAGGAAAAACTATCTCTGAAGATTTCTGAAATTCTGAATCACAAGTATGGAGCTCCGTGCACCAGTGGGAACACTGACCACAGACCAGGACTAAAGGACTTTGTAGACACACTCCTCGCATAACAGAGGAGATGATGAAACAAGAAGCCCGGGGAGGGAAATACAGTCGGGTTCAGTTTTATTTTTGCAGAATGGAACAATAAAGATTGCATCTTCACACTGCTCCAGTAAGAAGAAAATGTTAATTTCAGGAATATCAGGAAACGGAAGATTATCTGGGTAAACTTGCCTAAATTTTGAAAGACGTGCAGTCGCTGCTTGGTCTGTGGTGATGCTGGTTGTAGCTTTATTTCTGAAACTGCAAAGTATTTGAGCTACAGCAAATAAAAAAGACCAGTTGCTACAGAAACCTGATGCACCACCACTTTGATGTATATTTCAAGGATTCTAACCTTTTGCTGCATTTGTAAACTGTATTTTGTTCACTTTTAGATGCACAACAGTAAATAACAAACCTCAAAAGTCATAGAGTTTAATTGTTATAAGTTTACACCATTTGATCAACGAGTTTCATTTTATTTTGGCGTTTATCCAATCAAATAAAAGAGAAGCAGAGGAAATTAAGAAGACATAATTGTTGAGTGAGTACTTTGTTTACTGTGAGGTTAATAAGTGAGACGTGTCACAAACAGTGAGAGGAAAACAGATTGGAATTCGGAGATTGCCTTCTTCAGTTTTGATGGAACTGGACCCAGGTGCTTTCCTACATGGCACTTTGTCACAAAACACTCGTCCTCGCAAAATTGTTCCAGGCGTAGCCACACGCTTTAATTTACTCCAATGGCCCTCACTTCCTGCAGAGAGCACCTCTGGGATCATGTGGAACAGAAGTTTTACAGCAGGAAAGCAGGACTGAAAAATCTGTGGAAACAACATGATGTAAATGACAATGTCCTTGAATCCCCGGCAGTTCAGGAGCCGACCAAGTAGTTAGCAGGTGTTGTTGGGAAACTACCTAGGCCACAAAACTCAACAATACAGTGTTATATTATATACTTTATATGGAGTCTTTCTTGGTCATGTATCATATGAGTTATTATCAAGGATAGTAATAACCAAGACCAATAGCAAAATGATAATAATCATCAGTCTTCCGGTGCACCATCGGTACTGGGAGCAGCAGCAGGCTTTTATTGCCATATCCAAAATGGCTGCTGTCATGTGGTGAAATCGGGTTTTTGGTGGGGAAATCTTTCCATTGATTTATTTTTATAAAATTAAAATGTATTGAATTGCAGTGACTCATAACTGTTTAATCCCTTGTTTTTGAGTAAAATCATGTTTGAAACATGTATTACGTGTGTGTCAGCAGCTATGAGGCCAGTTATCTGTAAATCCCTCAATCAACAGCATGTAGCATTTCATAATACCACACACACACACACACACACACACACACACACACACACACACACACACACACACACACACACACACACACACACACACACACACACACACACACACACACACATTCACACACACACACACACATATGTTTTGTGAGTTGGCTGCGGTATTAGAGTATCTCTAGCATTAGCCCTCATTGTACAAAAGGAAGTCAATATATATATATATATAAATGCGTTGTGTGTGAGGGTAGGTTTCCCACTTCACTCTGTTGCCAGTCGTCCCTGCGATTGCCTGATTCTTCTCAGACGATTAGTTTGGCCTTGGCCTGGTGTATCACTTTGTTAAAAAGGGGTTTGTGCATTAGCGGCTGCTCCAGACTTTGTGGAATCGGGGGTAGTGGACGGTGCTTTGCCAACTTCTCATTTCTGGCAAAGCTTTTTTCATTTTTAGTTCTCTGCCATTTCTGCAGTGAAGGACGATTTGGGACTCGAGGGATTTTCCCACGTCATCATTTTAAGCTACAGGCTTCAAACCTGGTGGTGGCAATGTGGTGGCCCGTCTGTTGATATGTTAGCAACAATAACCACAGACAAGGATTTAGATTTTGTACAATTTAGCAGAATCCCCCTTTACATTTACTTACCACTGAATGTAAAGAGTTTTGCAGGAATGATACTGGAGTAGCTGTTGAAATCTTTTTATTCCATGAACCAAGGTTAGCCCATTGTAACTGATGGGATACTGTAGGTAATATAGCTGTATGGTTGGATTTAAATGACTAGTTATTTAAGTTTAGTGACCTTTGGCGTCATTGTTACAATAATGAACATGTGGTTAAGGTTTTAGAGTGATCGTGGTCGTACTTGGAAAACAAAGACTGACTTGTGTGCTGTTCTGTGGACTCATCCATAGAGACTCTTTAATAATCACCAGACTTCCTCAAGCTCTCTCCCTTGAATGTAAACATGTTTGTTTGTTTGTGAGAACTTGTCGAAACAGACGGACACAAAAACAAATACCAATTTCAAGTTATTAAAATAATATGAGCTGTATAATGATTCTGATGTGTTACATGAGCCAATCCTATTAAGACAATGTGCCGACTTTCCAGCAGCGTCCATTTGATTAATCAACTTCTTCTTCAAATACAATTAAAATTCTTTTTTACTTTAAATTTATTTACAAATGGAAGAAGATTGGAAGCTTTAATGATCCAATTTCATTCAGTTAATCACAACCAGACTGTAATTCGTACAATTCCCAAACCTATTTTGGATAATATTAAATTCCCATCGCAGCCAATGATAAACTAGACACTCTTTCATTATTTCGCTGCCTGGCTGTCGTTTGTTCTCTATAATTATTTTCTTGCGTTGCATTTCAATTATTACTGCTTTGTGTTTCTTGGTGCTCGTGTTACTTTGTGACTATCAGTTGCTTTATGTCTCTTTCTCTCACTCTCGGAGTTAAGTTGTTAATAAGCACCTCCGCAGCTTTAGGGTTCTCCCGGGCGTGACGGATCGACCCAGCGAGAGGCATTACAGTGATTTACATTCTACATTATGGCCACATAGAAGTCGAGAGAATGTACTGCCGCACACTTAAGGGAAGACGACTTGAACGCAGCTGAATCGCAGTAATGATTACAGCTGACAAAAGGTGAGGGAGTGGAACTTGGCTCGCTGCCTCTGTTTAATGAAACGCTGTCATCCCTAATGTCAGTCACTGGAGTAAGAACTTTGTTTGAATATAACTTCTCTGTGACAGTTGACGGTTGTGATGATGATTTGCTTCCGCACCTTTCTGCACACGCTCACAGGTTCTGAAGTTTATTAAGCAGATTCGGGTTTATTGTGGGGAAATATGACGGAGAAGCAGATGCTCGTAGATTTGATTTCCTTCGCTGCAGCTACTCCGAGCTTTTTAGGTGTCGGGGTGATCCACGCTGTTGCAGGGTCGTGTTTACATGTCCAATTTAAACACCATCTGCTGCCTAAACCTCATCAAAGGTGGACATCCTCACAGATGAGCAGATGCACCCACTCGACCGGCATGAAGAAGTCCAGCTTTTTATAGAGTTACTCCATCCTGACCACCAAACAGTAAAGTTAGAAACATAAAACAAGCAAGATTTAATAACGTCGGCGTGTGCAGCAGTAACATAACATCATTCTTTTACAATCATAACAGGATGCGTGTGTGAGTAAACAGGTCTGTGTAAGAAATGGATCATAAAGTATATGTTTCATGAGTTTGAAGGTTGTTGTAAATGGGTTTCCCCCCCCCCCTTTCTTTACTCTCTCATTCAAAACCCTGCACTCTAATAGCACCTGCTTGTGCTGAGATGATCTGCTTGTGCCCAAACTTGCACCAATAGAATACAAGGGGGTTGACTAATGAGGAAAAGAATCCAAGAGCACAGGTAAGTCAGAGAGCAGAAGCTGTACACGTGCACGAAGAAGTGTGAGAGAGAGAAGAAGGACTGAAGATGGATCTTAGTTAATCCGTCCGAGCAGCAAGAAATCCGAGTGCAAGCGCATGGTTTGAGCACAAGCAGAGCTACACTATGCAGGAGAAGAAGCAGTCTGACTGCAAGACTGAGAGTATGCAATGGGCGTGTACATCAGCAAAATCTCATAATAACTAACATGGAACGATTTCACTCACAGTATTTTTATTCATAAATTCTGGGTAAGGACACATTCAGTGTAAATCTTCACCCAGCCTCTCCGGATGACACCTGTTATCCTTCAGTGTTAGTTATCTGTTCAGGGCGCCAGACCCTGATCTCGCTCGGCAGAATGGATTCATCCTCTCCTCCCTGACACGTCTCCTCTGCTGTCACTTCAGTGGGTGAGCCGCTTCAAAACGCTCCAACTCAGAGAGATGGTGACACATCAAGTGCACACAATCATACTGATGTTAGACAACCTGGCCAAGAGGCAAAACAGTCAAACACCACTGTCTTTCTTCCAGATTGAACATTTTCTCAATCCTTTCCTGGTACATTTCTAATTCATGCGAGGACTAAGTTCACATTACTCTGTCACTCTACTGATGTCTGGACAGAGCATTTAACCTGGGAGAGAAACAGTGAAAGTGTTGATCACTGCTGACCAGTTTGGTTCCGGCAGGCTCACAAAAGAAGATGCACAAAGCTCGCGCTTATTAAAAGATGATAGTTCAAAGCTTTGGCATTGACCCTCGTTTGGAAATCATTTATTGGGTTTTAAAGCCTGTAAATAAATGAGCATTTGATGTTTTTTCTCAGAAGGATGAATGATTAACCTTCACTCATTGGGGATCTGTTTCATAACACACATACACACACACACACACACCTTTTAGCCAAAGAGATGAATGAAAACTAGAATTCAAATGATTCCACGTAGGCCCCTCAACCAACCAGTGAGACCTTCCACCTGCAAACACGATTTATTAGTATGTTCAGGATTCAGTTCTCCTTTATTTTTGAAATGCCCCATGGTCTAAAGTGGTCATTAAAGTAATCATCATGGCTGCTCTCTCTCCTCCCTCAACTCATTTTATATATGTGTTCATAAAGTTCAAACCCACGCACGTACCACAGCTGGGGATCGAACCCTCTGGCGACAGCACTACCCGCTGTCCCACCGTTGGTACACCTTGTTCTTGCTCCGTTTCCATGGCTCCTTCTCCATGTTGCAGAGATAAGTATTTTTCCCGAGGAGACCCCTCAGGAGCAGGCCTCGTACATCGTGCTGTAACAGGGAGACTTGCAGGGTTTCAAACTAATTAACTCACAACTTGTAAAAATACATCATTTGATGATTTTGCACCAGTTAGTCTTGAGGACTGGGGTGTTAAATTAGGTGACCCCCTGGTGGTGCGGAGGCTGCTGCAGCTCAGCGTGTGCAGCTCGTATGTGATCGTTGGATTTCAAAGCACTGAGCTTTAGAGGGGAAAGTAGAAAAGCTTGATATCACATGTGTTTCATACATGTTCAAGCTGGAGGATCATAAATCAAAGATGATATTTTAACATTGCTTGATGACTTCATACTGCGGGATCTACTCCTAATGTTATTTTCAGTAATACCTATTGTAGGTTAAGCTGAATTTGAACTGATTACCAGAGTAACTGTGTGACTGCTGTGATTTCATACAATACATAACATTCTATAATCTTTAATAAACCATGAATGACTGTTTAAATATATGTTAAATGTGGATCAGACACTTGGAATTGAAGAGAGAGTATTTGCAGTGTTTGTCCTCGACAGGAACAGACGGGTGGACGGTTGCTAAGTGGTTCAATGAGGGTTTGACAAGAGGAAGGAGAGTTTAGTACATTTTAAAAGCCAAAGACAGGCACAGATTGAATCTGACCAATTAAAATGTGCAGCACAAGCATATGGGCGATGGACTGAATTGAGACTAATTAGAGTTTGACGGAGTCTTGGTCCTCGTGGTTTACCGACGGAGGAATGTGAGTTATTAGTCTTGTTGCTTCACCTCCGAGAGTGATAAGTAAGAGATATCATTGCCGACTGGATCGGTGGCAGCGACACAGCTTCCGCTGACTCCTCATTAGTCTTTAGTTTGTCCCTTACCCTGCGCCGTATAATCGAGCCATGACAGATGCACACAGGCAGGTTGACTAGAATGAGAACGACTGATTCATCAACTCATTAGAGAGATGGCTGGCTTATAATAATCAGCACATCCCGGGCCTTTTTCAAATTGTAAAAAGTCACATCACAAACACACACACACAGGCGTTTCGAGACCTACCCGACGACAGGATGGCGAGATAATCAGTGAATGGTGGAGAGGAAGCTAATTAACAGCCACTGCGAGCTGATAGTTTGAGCAGATTAGCAGCTTTCTGGAGAGTTGAGAGAACAAAGATATGCCTGTCAAGCTCTATCCATTTGAGTAATAAGGTGTGTGTGTGTGTGTGTGTGTGTGTGTGTGTGTGTGTGTGTGTGTGTGTGTGTCTGCATGCATTTCGGTATTTCCCTATGTGTTGTTTGCACTGTTTATTAAATAATAAAATGAACACAATTATTCAGCCTCATTTTCAGTGTAAATGTTCTCAATTGCCTGGAACTTGCAGTGAGCACAGTGCAGAAATTTAAATAGCCTGAATTAATTAAATTGAATATGGTTTTTGAAACAGATTTTTCACGTGCTTCTTGATTTTAATCTGTGCAATAATTGGAATAATTGACTTCCAGATTAGAGTTGAATAATTTATACTTGTAGTCCGTCTCTATTCCACTGCTTGTCTTGTTGTTTTTACATCTCCATCACAGGGAGGGTATAAAAGGAGCGTGTTAAAGAGGAGTCACTGTGAATATCAAATAGACAAAAAGACGATTCTATTGCCACGCTCTGAGCTGCATGTGGAGCCGTCAGTATCCTGCCAAATTGTTTTGGCTTGTGCTGCTTAACACTAAGAGTAAAAAGCAGGTAACAGGAAATACTGAAGCTGGAAAAGACATTTTTTCCCTCCGAACCCTTACTCACTAAATGTAAATGGTAATGGTTGTCAGATGAATACAAAAAAACTCGGCGACGGATCTTCAGAAACATCCCAGCAGGAAGGAAAATGACAAAAAACGTTGTAACACAATAAGTCAAGTAGGTGCAATGATATTCTAGTCGATCTTTCTTCAGCGACTGACTTGACACAGAAAATTTGCACAAGGGATCTCGGCGGGGACACAATGGAAAAAAACAACTGGCCTCATTTTAAGATGAAACCTCTGCGATAATAAAAGTTGTGGATATACAGAGAAGCAGCGTTTGCACAGCGTGTTTTAGAATTAATCATCATTTCAGGGGATTCCTGTAGCGGAAAACGCTGCAGTCAAACTTTCTATACTTTATCTCAAAGCTGTGAGTGAAGTGTTTAAAGTAAAACACTCCAAAGCAAACACTGATACTGAAAGATATACACTGTTTGAGATGGATCTTTCTTTTCAGAGCTAACTGGTCAAATATCATATATTTTTCAAGCTTTTTGTGTTTGCTGATACTTTATCTGCACAAGCTGATAGTGGCTGAATAATAAGTGAGTGACGTTTTATAACTTTAACTCCCAATATCAATATTGAGTGATTATTATGACTCTTGTGAGTTTCGTCCATCAAGATAAGAGGTTGCAATTAAAACTACAAATGTTATTGTTAACATATTTGACCCCAGAGAGTTCTGTATGATCACAAGCGCTTGTCTTCCAGGAATTAAATTGTCTATCAGATGGATAATTGTGTAAATTCCAATCAGAGTGAGCACCAATTGATGAGCTTAATTATATAAACTTGAAGAAAAAGCACAGAAAATATGCCATTTAGCATTTTTGCCAAGCGTTTCATGAGATTATCCTGAGAAAACTTACGTCTGCTTGCATCTTTTTTACCAGGTTTTTTTTTGTTCTTTAACATTTACAGGCAGTATCTTTTCTTACCTCACGATAAAATTGATTCAGCCCGAGTGCTGACGAAGAACATATAACATCCTCACATAAAACAGGGTTTCCTTCACCCCCCGGCACTTTCACTATACAATCATACCTGCTTCTTTTATACACTCAGCTTTATTAACTTAGAGTCGACTTAGGAGCCGGTCGTTCCCTTCAGGAGAAGAAGAGCGAGTGTGAGCGGATTACAAACCCACTCGTTGGTCCAGTACGTGTGACAGACTAAACTCTGGAGTCCTGATTATCAGAGGCGATAGAGATAAAGTTTGGGCGCTCGCTCTATGAGTTGCTGGTGGATGCAACTTGAGTATCTCTGATCTATTGTTGTTTGGCACCGAAAAGTGACAAAGTAATCAGTCATGGACAATAAGTGTGAATACGTAAGAGAAGGCTAAGGACACAATTTGTCACGACACGTCTTTACGATAGATGGGCTTTTTTAGAAATGATATACGACGCTTGAATATCACATTCAAGCATCATTTCAGCGAAGGTCATTCTGTTCCTGATTTTTATGAAGGCTCCAATAGTGTCGGAAATATTTTATAGTTCTGCTCTCTGTGTGGAAATATTTCCCCATGCACCGATGAACACATTTTTTGGGGAGTGCAGGTCATTTTTCTATTCTGATTGTCACACTCCATTAGATCTGAATTGTGTTGGTGGGTGAGTGAAGAGGGTTTTTACACAAAGTGAACAGGGAACAGAAAAGACGACATCACAGAAGACACAACCAGGAAAAAACACTTTAACTAACAATGCTTTAAAGTTTCCAGTTTTACTCAGTTTCTCAAAGGGTCAAACGCTCAATGAGAAGTGTTGGACCAGAACAGGTCAGCTAAGCAATAAGAGCAATGTCATAAAATAGACATATAATAAATCAAGCTCATAATAACTCAAGAAGCCTTAAAAAAGGCTATAATCCTAGATTGAGATTGTTCATGCAAATTTTTCAGAGTAAACAAGCAAACAAACAGTAGAAAACAAGCAAGGAGCATGTCTGCTGTGCAATGCATCATGGGTTCCCAGATATATTTAGAAACAAACAACGTGCTCTTGTCGCTGTTCCACAAAAAACATATAAAAATATATTCAAGACTATTCATATTTTTAAATGTCTTAAATCAAAACCAAAAATGTCTTTGCAGGAATGTTTACATTCTGGAAACCAGCGGCTGCCTGGCAGGCTGGAAAAAAAACGACTTCATCTTCTTTGGAATGCTTTGGAATACAGCGAGTCGTAATGGGAAGTACGGGTGACTTGAAGTAAATGGGCTAAGACATTCAAAACTCGGGCCTTTTGAAGTGCGCTGCTCGGGCTCAGTAGGCAGAGCCTTCTAACCACAGCACTTGTTGTCTACATCCCGCAGTCTGACCTCAAGTACTGTCTTAAGTATGTATGGGTGAGTGCATGTGTGTGTGTGTGTGTGTGTGTGTGTGAGAGAGAGGGAGATTACACCTCCCTTTTTTTATGTCTTGGTGCTGGATGCCAGATGCAAACTCCCCACACACACTCACAGTCTGCGAGCCAGAGCCTGTAAGTGTGTTTATTACCTCCAGTCTTTGGATTGTAAAGAACAGGAAATGTTTTTCCTCCACCTCCTCCTCCTCCTCCTCCTCCTCTCACCTTCACATACAAACACAAATACACACACACACACACACACACACACACACACTACCTCAGTCACTCGCTTCCCCTTTCTCCTTCCCCCCCCTGTCTCTTTCTTCATCCCTCTTTCGTGGCCTCCCACATCCTCTGTGGGTACCAAAAAAAAAAGGGCTTAAGGAATTTATAAGAGTTTATTTTATTTTGGTTCTAATATATTTTCTGGACCGCTGCATTATTGCTTTGTGTAAAAGCGTGGGAGTCGAGGCATGAGACGTACTAGAAGCCACCCCCCCCCCCCCCCCCCTCCAGCAAATGAAAACAGAGTCAGTGATGTCTCTTTAATTTAATAAACAACGTGTTACTCTGGGCTGTTTGGCTCCGGGTTGGAGGCGGGGCCTCGTGGACGCTGGTGTGTCCTGTATCGTCTCCGACACTCAGAGCTGCTCAGTCACGTGTGATTTATCTTCCTGTGGAGTTGATCTGTGTCACTGATCTGGTGCCAGTGCAGGAGGCGACACTGAGATGGAGCAGACATGAGCGGAGGTTGGAATGTTGGATGGGATATACGGCCACCAAGTTCAACTCGATATTGCATTTACTTTTAATCACCTGCACCACTGAAGATTGTTCATGGTTTCACATTAAGGGATTTACCGTAACATCTACTAGCTGCTGTATATGAATACAGGCTCAAACCAATTCTACGGCTAACTCTAAAGCAACTATGTCGTCTGTGGAGGGTTCAGGTTCTGTGCTTTGTCAGTATAGACAGTCTACATGTTGGTTCTCTCATCATGTCAGACCCTCTGTCGTCTGCCTCTGGTTGGTGTTGGCCTAGTGTTGCTCTGTTCCTATTAACAGTTGTAATCCAATGCTGAAGTAACAATCCAGTTGTACACTATAGCGACGTGCCAGTGCTCCCATTACGCGAGTATAAATCTGCCCTGAACTTGTTATATTTCGGGGTTTAGGGGTAATAAAACTCATGCAACCTGAGATGCCAGATGTAATAGATTTAAGTAAACAAGTACTATTTTTATTTTGTTTTTTTTACGACCCTCAGTTCCATGCTGTTACCCCCTTCAGGAAACCCATTTAGTCACATTACACAAAAGTTGACAATGCATAATAATATTTAACAGGCCATGGGTAGTTCGTTTTTTATATACTTCTTTGGCTTTTACAAGGTACACTATGTGAACCCTTTCCTCTCCGAGCCAGTATTTTTATACACAGTATAATTTCCCCCATAATCACCTCCATTATCTTCAGATGTCCCTCTCCGCTCCTCACACCCCCGACTCTCTTTTTAAGCAACTTCTTTGTTCTCACCGTTTCACCGAGTCCAGGCTTGTGGCAGCGGCTTCTCCACACTGATCAAAATGTTTTTTTTCCCGAACAAAGAAATGTTTTCTACCTTCCACCTCCTCCTCCGTGTTAAATTTCATTCCTTTGCTCCTATGAAGTAATATTGGCTGCTGGCCTGATCATAAACAGACCATTATCACGGGATCTGGGGAGCCTCTTTGATGTCCCCGACATCTCGGTAAGTAATGAGGAAATTTGCAGCTTTGATCCAGGCGTGCTGATTTTCAGGACGTCGCGAAAGGGGCTATTTCACGAGACAGTTAATCTGCAGCCACCAGCTCCCAGCGGAGTGCTAAGTGGACACCAGATTCCGCCAATTTGCATTCAAATGGTGATTGTCCCCTGCAAGAGGCCAAAGCCCAGCACAGCACGGGCCTTTGCCGAGATTTTAATTGGTTACATAATAAATCGTTGTTAAATGGTTGCAAGATTAAGGGAAAATGAAAGCAATGCATTCTAATTCCCCCGCGGTGGAACAACAGGTAGAGCAAGAGAGTGACACGGCCGAGGTTAGAGGAGCCAATCAAATAGGAGACGTGTGTTGGATAAATATTAAAGGGTGCATAGCTTTTTAACTCCAGGTGGCAGACTCAATCACACAGGAGGTGAGAGGGTCAGTCTTAACTTAGGATCTGAGTACAGAGTGTGTGGAGATAATAATAAGAAGGCAAATAAGCATGAGGCAGGAGTTTGGTTTAGCGATATTCAGACAGGAGAGTAGTTTCCCCTGGTTGCTTTAGGTTCAGGACATTTTATTGCCTTTGCTGTTGAGACGAAACAGACACTTGACCTCTGAGTGGTGAAGGAGAGAAATGTGTTGACGCTCCCTTTATGTGCTTTGCAACTTTAACAACTACATGACATCATGGTTAGCTCAGTATTTGGCTATTTTGAAACTCACAGCTTGTGATAAATCAGGCAAAAATATCCCTGATGCAACTTTTACTCACAAGCACAAGTTAACCAGTCTGCAAACTGCTGGCTCTGTAATTGCAATTTATTATTTTGGACAGAGGATGCATGTACTTATAGCTGCTGACGAAATAAACATTTTTATGTTTACGTCTTTATACGAGCTCGTTATGTCTGTGCTCTCACTAGTTGAAAGGGTCACGTGTCTCGAATGTCTCAAAACCCAAAGAACTAAAACATTTCTCTAGAATCTCAAACCACACAATAGATTTGGTTTTAATTCTGTTGGTTTTGAGCTTTCCCTCTTACAGTCAAACTTAACAAAATATAGTTTACCAAATGAAAAGATAGCTCATCCATCAGGATTATATATCAAATAGAAAGTGGGTCTGTAATGGTGCTTTGGGTCTCATCTCTCGCCAATGTTACTGTTCACTTCTGCACAAATTGCATGCAAATAGCTCGCAGAAAATCAAATGTGGCAATGAGTTAAAGATTTCTCCTCTAGCCGGCGATAATAATGAGCTGGAAAGTGACACGAGGAGAAGAGATGAAGTCACAGAGAAAAAAGGGGAAGATGAAGAAAAACTGAAAATGTCTGGGAAGGAGAGCAGAGGCACTCAGGCTTGCCAACTGCAGCCTGATGAGGGTCCGGGTTCAAACCGACCGAGCCCCCCCTCTCCCACATACCATTCATCTCTAAAGACAGACCCACACACCTTAACTATTCATATCTGTCATGAATTTAACATGGTCAATTTAGGGAGAGTAGATCGCTTGCAGATGATTCACTCATGACTGAATCTCTTATGTGAGTGTTCACGCTGCAGCTGAGGCTTTTCCATCTTACTTTGCTGTGTCAAAGCGGCCTGGGGCTTACACAATGTCTCCTGACACCGTCCCCGTGTGAAGCAGAGATTCTGTCCCTTCTGTGTGCTCTTGCTTGCTTAAAGCATTGCTCTGTATCTTACAGCCGAAGCAAAGGCTTTGTCTCAACCACAATAGGGTGGCAGGGACACGAGGAAAAAGCCAGAGGCGGAGAAAAAGCATGAGCTGGCTGCAAAACATGGGGAAAAATTAGAAGTACAATGTTAAATCTATGAATTAAGCATAAAACTGTGTGTGAATTAAAATTAAGATGATGATTTTGAGGTGCAAACAGTTCATTTTGTTACTCCTGTAATCCAATAATGATAACTTCAGGATAATAAATAGTTTTTCATGTCAACATGCTAAGACGTAGTTTACGGAGTGGCAGCGTCCATAGCAACCACCATAGCAACAATAAAAACCTTGGACTCTACAATATCTGCACGATTTTAGAAATTTCGTGAAAACAAATAAAATTAAGATCATAAGCGTGAACTGGCTAAAGATTGTGAAAGTAAAGGGCACAATTCTCACTATAAATGTTGTCAAAAGGAATTTTACGGACCAAAATATGTTATTAAATGACATTTTTATGACGTGAGCTCAGGCCAATACAAAACAATTGGCCAACAGAAACGTAGACATCATACATCTTGAGAGGCCTAATTGTGAGATGCCTATATTTTTGCCCAGTGGACAAACGCAGCTATTGCACATTTTGAGATGAGACTGGTTTGCTGTGGAAGCCCGAGATCACGTCTGCCAAACTGACAAATGGTCAGCACACAGAACTGGGCAGACTGTGCTGGGCACGCTCTCTCACACACCAACCAGTGGCACCGGATCATCACCTGCTGCCATTTCCTCCTTTCACGGCCCATATGGCTTCGCTTCACGTGCTTCATGAGTTTTTTGTCTTTGTCTCGAGCTGCTTCTTGTCAGACAATCAATAAAACGATAAAGTGTTGGAGCAGGTTGAGCTCATATCTGTGAACACTGTAATCACAGACCTGCGACAGCCGAGCGGCTTCAAACGGAGTGGTTGTCTTCCAATTTCTGTTTGTTCTAGCCGTGATGCTTTGTTTACTGAAGCAGGAATAATTAATAGCTGTATTGAAAAAGAATAAATCCAGATAGTGGAAAAAAGAAAATCTAACCATGTGCATGTGGCTTAATATCCTGGCAAAAGACTTTAGAAGCAGAAGATGAAATTAGGACGAGATTTTGTTACAACCAACTGTTTGCTCATTAGAGGAAAAGTTGTTCCTGCGCCAGATCATCAACTTGCTTTGCAACCTTATGGGCAGCCGGCCGGACTCTGGCTCCACGGTGAAACATCTCAACAACTTCTGGATGGATTTTCTGTGCAGTCATGGTGCCAAGAGGATGAATCCTAACATGGGTGATCTCCTGAGTTTCATCCAGGGACGCCATGAGGTTGACATTAGTTGTTTTGCATGAAGACGCGCATGTTACCCACAGGACGAATTATAAAAAACACTGGTGTTTTCTTAGCTTTTCATCCAGCAAAGATATCCGAGTTTCTCCTCTGAGCCGGAGGAGAAGGAGAAGAAAACAAGAAAATGCTGAAATTATCTTCAGGGAACCTTGAACCAACTATCCAACAATACGATCACACAAGCAAAAAGTACATTCTTTTTGAATGACGCAGCTCATTCACTCCTTCATTTACATCTGCCTTTACCATTTCTGCTCTGCCTCAGTGCCTGTCTCCACTCATCCGTCCCTGAATCCCACCGTTCACGCTGCGTCCGTCCATTCATCCCACAGTCGTCTGCTCATATTTTTATTCCCAGCCTCACATTTATTACATTCTCCCGCTCCGTCCAAGTTCCCTCTGTCCACATTCGCACTTTAGTCTTTACAACCTCACACCTTGAATCTGAGAGAGTTGTGTGTGCTCTGTATATCTTTCTCCAGGTGTATTCTTCCACTCTTCTCCCTCTTATATTCATGTCCTGCAGTCCCTCGGGATCAGCGGCCTTTTTTCCTGAAAAGCGTTGCTGATTTCCTCCTCCTTCCTGCTCAGAGAGTGACTGAGCTCAGAGAGAGAATACAGTCCAATCAGCGCACATCGCCCGGGCCACTTGTGCGTTGGCACTCGAAAAGCAACACTTTCCATCATCAGCCTGATTCATAGCCAGGAAACGTCTTCCGGTTGCTCACTCAATCACTCTTTTCTTTCGCCTGTTTCCTTTCTTATTTTTTTTTATCTGCAAGTCTATGTGTGAATGTGTGTGTGTGTGCAGAGCATGAAAGTGCAAGGAAGAGAGAGTAAGAGACATTCAGGCCCTAATCTTCTTGTTTCACACTGTCAACTCCTTTTGCAGACTCTTGCTCCACTGTGACTGGAGAGCGCGCACGGTTCCATGTGTGTGCACGCACAGATACACACACACACACACTTAGAGGATATTACTCACAGGTGCAGAATCCCTCGGAGAGAGGAGCCGTCGTAAATCAGGCGCGATTGAGATGTAAAACCGATGTTCTCCCGCTTTTACAACCCTGAGTCATTGAAATGCAACACGACTGAGTTTGTATGTTTTTCTAAGAGACTCAGGAAGTGTAAAAGAAGTGGGGGAATCTGTAAATCTGCTTTTTTTGGGGGAATTGAACTTCTCACAATGGTCCATGTGCTGAGGATGGTTTAATTCAGTGTAAATGATGTATGGCTGATCAGGGACATCAAACATAATACAGTTAGATTTTACAAGCAAAGTTAATATAAAAATGTTCTCGGTGGAAAGTTCATTATCTTGCAAAAGCTAAGTTCAAGCTGTGTGCGTTTACTTTTTTTTTTTTTTTTCACGTTTTATCGCCCGGACGACCCCATGGTCCCCAGCGTGGATCCTGACTTTTCTCCACACGGATGGAAGAACACCAACATCAACGCAACCTCTGCAGGACTGAACTGTTTTCTCAGTTAATAAATCTCTCCATCACGACTTAATACTCGCCTCCTCCTCTTTCACTTTAACCTGGCTGCCATGTTTGATGAGAAACTCTCTCACCACATTCCCCTCGTCTCCTCGGTTCTGCCGCTCTGCGTTAACCCGTCTCACAACTCTCCTCCTGCGTGATGTCAGGTTGTCTCTCGCCCTGCCTCCACTCCTCCTCCATGCAGAGTGAAACCTTTACATGTGCTGCACCGCGTGGCAGCGTGTGTCTGTTCTTCAATCAGCCTCAAAGGTCACATGTCACTCTGCTGCTCATCGACGTACGCTTGCTGCCAACGACGGCCCAAATCAAATTCAAGTCACCGGTTCCTGCCGAGTTGATTCCACGTCTATGCCCTCTATACCAAGTTTAACCGATCGCCATCTCAGCAGAAGTGTCTCTCTCTTTTTTTAAGAACCTCTTGAAGACTCATCTCATCTGAGAGCATCTTCTCTCCGATCCCCTCTAACACAAACCTAACTCACTCTCACGGTGCACTTTCCTTCCACTTCTCCACCTGCTCTCCGTGCTCTCTGTCTTATTGAGCAGATTTAGTACTTGATGCTTATCCTTCACTCGCATGTTCCCTTTCGATAAAAGTGTCTGGCAGATGAATTTCAGGAGGTGTAGGGCCCGAGTAGTCTATTGGAATATTGAAATGTTAAAGGTTAAATCATATATAGGTGCTGCAGCACTTGTATAAATTAATGATTGGTGCTTGAAGGTTGTAGCTCGATGAAATCCATTTTCCTCAGTGTTTCCTTTTCTATTCTTTCAGATATTTATATTAGTTTGCTTTGAATTTACAGTTCACAGATGATCTTGTACAGATAATCCATCGCACTCGTCCTCAACTCATCATAACAATGATTCCGCTGTTTGACTATATGACAGATTCTATTAGTGTGGCTGTGCAGTGTTAGGAAACAGCACATGTTAGTGCTTATGATACAATACACCAGCTTAACTGTTTGTGTTTGTGGGTCTGTGTTGCTATTGTTGTGCTGCTTTGTGAGGACATTTTTACATAAGATAGATAGATAGATAGATGGATACTTTATTAATCCCGAGGTAAATTTAGATCATCCAGTAGTTTATACAAATAAACACCTCACTGACATACAAACATAAATCACATACGGAGAATATATATACAGATACAGGAATGGGATGCAATGATGTGATTGAGTCAGTGTCCAGTAGGGAAGTGTTCTTGTGCTGCTGGAGTGGAAAGTACAATAAAATATATATATATAAAACAACAAAAATATATACATATAGAAATATAGAAATATATAAGAATATGTAGTGGTAAAGACATGTTTAAAGGACGTGGTTATGGTGTTTGTACCTTAATACATTTGACATCTTTTATGGATTATGAGTAAACTCAGTTTAAGCCTCATGTGGGAACGTCTTCATATTACAATCTTCTCAAAAGTACATTATTACACAATCTGTGCGTTGAGTTAAAGGTGACATCATGGTCCCCGCATTTGTCTGCATGCAAACATGCGACAAAGCACGTGTGCACGCGTGTGCTTATCTGCAGGCGTGTTTGTGCACATAAATCATGGCAGCGCCGGAGACATGGGTCGCTGGCCTCCGTCCTCACGGTTCTGGATCCGCAGACCTCAGCTCATGTTGCAAATGTTCAACCTCCAACCAACCGCCTCTTCTCTCTAGGACGGTTTTAGGGTTTTCAAATGTTTCTTGACGCATTATATTACATGTTTGTGATTTCTGGAGTTGTTAGAGAAATCGTTTGATTCTCGTCATGGTCACAGTCCTGTCCAGAAGTGCCCTTGAGCATGTTTTCCACACTTTTTCAAAACTATAACGATACAGGAGCAGGTTCGTTGAGTTGAATACAGTTCAACTCCACGAACCTGAGCAGATCTGATTTTTTTATGATGCTTTAAAGTCCCGAACAATTAGACAACTCCCCTCCGTCCCCTTTATCTCCCCATGGCCCGTCCTTCCCCATCCTCGTATCCTCCCTTCTCATCCCCTCCTTCCTTCTCTCCCTCTGCTTTGTAATCTGTTGCTCCTCGGGGTGACGTTTTTGGGGCAGATTGATGGCGTTGAAGTCTGACTCGGGTCAGCAAGGCCCTGCTCCTTCCCACATGTCTTCCCATCTCTCCCCCGGTTCCTCTGTGGCTGAATTCCTGCTCTTTACCTCCTTCCCTACATCAGCTCTCCCCCATACTGTCCTGCACTTCATCAGTCCCACCTCCTCCTCTTTACGAAGGGACCGTCCATCTCGTCTTCCCCTCGTCCCTGCATTCTTTCTTCCTCCCTCCTCTCTTCCTCTGGCTGGACAGATTAATAGTTTTCCCGCCCTGTAGAAACCTACAAAGGCCCGTCCCTCCCCTGACAACACTAAACAAAGTCTCTCGCTCTCTTTCTCACTTTCCTGTTTTCCGACTCGCGTCTCCTTCGCTCCCTCCCAGTGACCTGTGCTTCCTCTGGGTGCACTATACCACTGTACCTCCATAACTTTCACTCTCATCTCCCTCTGTTAAAACACTCACTATTTCCACTCCACTCTTTTCTTCTATTCACTCTCTCTCATTTGAAAGAAGTTTTTAAATGTGTCCCATGGTTCAGCTATGGACTGTACAAAAATAAGGAGTTAAATTTCCGTATTTCTTCACCATTTCCCTTCATATAAAATAATAATTTATAATGAGTAGGAAACACTGCAGAGTTGTGGGGAGTTTTTTTAACAAAACATTTCAAATTCTTCCTTCTACTGTCTTAATCAAACACCGTCTGTGTTTTACAATTAAAAATTAAAACTACTTTTAGTCCTCTTGATGAAAAAATATAATTCTTCTCTAGATCACAGCGCTTGTCAATTTGAGACAAGCACTCTGGAATATTTGTAATAATAATATTTAAATATATATATTTTTTAAATTGATTTAAAATATGTTTTGTGAAAGAACATCAATCGGACGCAAAATGATTAAATAAATAAAAGCACTGCTCATAATGTATTGAATATTATCTTACAAACTACAAGACTGGCAGAGCATTGAAAAAAACAACCCACGTCTGCTTCCTTTTGACAACTCTGCGGAATAATACAGTCGAATGTTAGGGAAAAAAATGAACCCACTGTTCTTTGTAGGTTGCGTCTTGTTTACGACCTTAACATTTAAGATGAAGCTATGGTCCTGAGCTCGGGGGCTGAAACTGTGAAGGTGAAGTGACCTTTTGTTTGCTGAACGGACAGATACTGTGTACAGGCCTGTTCAGATATAGAATGCAAAGAGAAATCACTTTAAGATGTGAACATGAACAAAAGTGAAATGCTGTTGTTGGCAGACACATCTGGGCAAGTTTGAAAAAAATTCCGCTGATCCTGTGGTTTATTGAAAATATTTCTAATGGGAGGAAAAGTAGAGAAAAATAAGAGAATGAACTGGAGTCCCTGGTCACACATATCAGCATAAAGCTAACAACCTACAGCTAATTTCTGTCTTGAATAAACACAGACGGCACAAAGGGTTTTCAAACCTTGGTGAACACAACACAACTCTTCAGTGTCGGCTGAACCCAGAGGCCGTGCTCAGGAGAACAGGCAGTGAAAACCTATAATCAGAACCCAACGACTCTGTGACATGTCAGGCTGGTGCCCGACTATGACCAAAGCTGTGTAATTTGGATAAACACCAAAATCAACCAAACACTGTGCTCACTCATCGTCTCAAGTTTGCTAGGACACCGGGGAGTGAACGGATACAGAGCTCAAGGAAACAGGGACTTGGGACCAAGCGTTTCCATGGAGATTGATTTTTATTCTTGACTCTGCAAACTATATATATAACAGGAAGACAATTTTTGTGCAAGACAAAGATAAACATGAGCATCTTAACACATCTGCCAAAGAGGCAAGGTTTGTTCATTTGGGAACATGATTACATAATGGATGCAATTTGGTGGAAGGATGTGAGTTTTCGGTCAGGGAAGAATCCATAACATTTTGGTGAGGATCCTGATCAGGGAGCAGAGCCAGGATTCACATTATTTAACATCATGAGTGGTTTAGTTTTCACCGATATCCCAGGAAATAATTCATGAATCTTAAAAGAAATAAGCTGCACATATCCAAGGGCCTTTTAAATTTGAGTGTGTTTAAGTAGGTGCAGCTTGATTGAATGTTAAGGGACCGTTGGGCCTTGGTGAAGATATCTGCTCAGCTGAGTGTCATTCTAGTCTTGTATTTAAAAGCAATCACACTTGTCATTAAAATAAATGTGACCATCTTCATCATTATTCTTGATTTCCAACTTTTTGCAGTTTTATTGACCTTGTGCAGTCGTGGCGTCTGAGAGACTCTGGTGAAGGTTTTTACTCCTAGTCCACAAATAACTTCTTGAGGCCTCTTTTGGACTCGGACATGGAAATCATGAATCTCTGGGCGCGCACCAGACATTTGGATGCAGCCTGTTTGCGTGTCTGCACTTTGCTCCTCCCCCTTTTTAAACAATCATCTCCTCGTAAACTTGTTTCTAAAAACCTCCACTCGAAACTCGGAAAAACTCCTGAATCACATCTTGTTCTGCGGGTCGTTAATGTCGCCATCCTTTCCCTGACCTTCCTCTGTTTTACTGCAAGAACAAAAAAAAATGGGAACAAAAAAGCCTTTTAAAAGAAATGTAAAACGTGGAAGAGGAGATAACAGGAGAGTGCACAGGGAGGGCAAGGTGGAGACTAAAGCCGCGTGTCGAGAGGACACAGAGATTGGGACGGACGGATGAAGAGAGACGGACCAGTGGAGGAAGAGGAGGGTTGTGGCCGGGTCAGGACGGTCTCCTGTCCCCACAGGCTCACGTGGCTTCCCAGCAGCGCAAGTTCAGCAAAGTTCAAGGTTGGATTGATTTGTATTTGGAGACCCAAAAAAAAGTAGAACTCGGCTCATTCGGTGCAACTGTGCTCTGTGGCAGCACATGGTTCCACTTAGGGAGCGTAGAACAAAATAAATAGACTATAATCATTAATATCATGGCACATCATAACATATCATAGCAACATGCAGTGTGTCGGCCTTGAATCCAGTTGTGAAACAAAATCTGGCTCATTTCCAGTGGATTCCAGAAACAGTTCTGCTCTGCTCTCTGTCAGATGTTTTGTGGAAACATGATTAATTAGACTGAAGCTCCTTGATGGCAGACACAGTAAAGGTCAGTATCATACTGGGGGATATTAAATCAGTGCATCTTCCCTTGTGCTCACTGTTTATTCACATTCCCAGTGATGCATCGCGTTATCTGGTGGAAACTAATGGGAGACGTTCAGATTTAATAGGCGATTTTTGATTATCGCTGCTTTGCTGCTTGAGAATCACATTTGCACGCTGGTATTTGCAGCAGAACAACAAAGCACAGATGACTGGGGTTTATTTCAAATACACAGTAGGTGTTAAAGCACAAATACATGTAATTGATGTTGTGAATGTGGCTGATGAGATTGAGGCTGCATGGAAATCAGTATTAACACACTGGAGTCATATGTTATTTATGAATCAGTGTCTGTGTCTGTATGTGTGTGTGTGTGTGTAATTGCACTCTGGCATATGAGCAGCTGCGGACTTGCCCTCAAAGATCCAATACAACAAAAGAAAATTATGTTGGCATAATTGTAGATTCAAACCCACATTCTTATAATCAGCTGGTTGCCTGTGACAACAAAGACAAATACTAATAAACAGTTAATTTGCTTGGCAGGCTCTCTGACAAATGTTTTATTAAGTATTAATATTTTTTTCTGTTGAGGTAGAACAACAAAGCATCACAATGACGAGTTTTTCAACGTTGCCTAAACAAAGTCAGCTTCTTCACACTCTCCAGCTCCCAAAATGGATCTTTCTCACCACAGATTACATAGAAATATCTGGTGAAGAGACACTCAAGTGTCCTAAGTGTCCTCAAGCTGCGTTCTGTATTTCCACCAGCTCCAGAATGAAAGAAGCCTTGACCTCAGCGAGTTTGTAGAGGAGGATTCTTATAGACTCACAAAGGTGTGTAAGCAGGAGGATGTTAGAGCCTCTCGCGCGCTGAAGGTTGAGTGTAATGTTTCCACAGCTGTCTTTGTGTTGAACGAGCCCGGCTGCACACATCCACGCTATTGTGCTACCAAACCCACAGAGATAATGGCAGGGGAGCATATTTCCAAGTATCTCTTCAAAAGAAAGTCAAGTTGAGGCATAACACACAAGCAGAGCTGCATGTTACGAGTTGTCTTTTATCAGGCGTCTCTGCGAAGGCACAGATTGATAAGAATCTAAATGAATCCACAGGTTTCCATAAAATTGTAAAAAGGCTATAAACCTCTGTCATGTGAAGCTGGTTTCACACAGGCACAGAAGTCAGGACATTGTCTTGAATTTTTCCAGGGGAGATTTATAAGAGGAGGCAAATGTCCGAGATGTTTTCCAAATCTTTTTTTGCCAGCCTCCTAGTAATGTGTCACAGGATGGTAAAAAAGAGGAGCTATACATGGATTAAGCGATAAGGGTTTATAATTTACATGGCATGTCTTCCCTCCTGCAATCTCTACCTAGGAAAAACTCCTCATTGAATCGTCTTGAAATGTTCTTGTTGTTCTTCATACGTGAAAGACAAACCTTCATGTTCATGTCTAAAAAACAAGAATCATGAAGATCTTGCAAAAGCTGACACCATCATTTCTATGTGCTTATTATTATTGTGAATATATGAGCCTCCAAAATAATGCACAGAGGGTGTAGGTGTTTATTTCAACCCTGAGAATCGCCTGCAGTCTTCCTCTCACCTTCACACGCAGAACCAAGGGAACAGGTGAATGGACAACATGTTGATTCTTTATTCTTCCAGGGTTCACTGTGGACAGGATGTGAAGAGAGTTCAGAGAGGAAATCAACCAGGTGGAATAAAAGAGGTTCCAGTAACCCTCCACCTGAGAAACACAGCTCAGCTTTGAGATCGATAGCTCCAGAGAGAAACCGCTCTGTGTGGCCGGTGCAGCAGAGAGTCCACGCAGGGCTGATGGATAAGAGGACACTTCAACAGTGTTTATCATGGAGAGGAACCGGGAGGTGTGTGGAACAGCTTGACTTTTTACAGGTGTTCCTTTTTGCATTGAGTGGAGATTTATCGTTGGGTATCCAGTCATGAAATAGCTTCAGCCGAGCAGCTGCTGCACCCATCTGCTCCACCGGACCTCAGTAACTACACATACTCTCAAACACAGGGATTCTATGAATGCAGAGCACATGAATGAGTCAGTTTCATTGATACTTTTGACATTTATTGAGCAGATATTAGTCATATATGTGTGTTTCGCATCTTCCTGCCAATACAAGAGACTGTAAATAAAGATGGATGATAAATCTCCAGTTCCTCCCATTTGGTTTTCTTGTTCCCCATCTATCATTTTGGTCAGCTGCTTCACTTTTTTTTGTCTCAATTAGTTTATTCATTTCTCTTTATTTAAATTTAAATCTTCTCCTCTATTTCCCCTCGCTCTTCAATCTCTCTTTTCTCTTTAATCTTCCACTGAGAGCGTTGTCTCTCCAGAGAGAGAAAGAGAGAGAGAGACAGAGAGACAGAAAGAGAGAGAGAGACCTTGTGCTTTGTTTCTATTCCGCTCGACTTTCTCTCGCCCAAACAACAACATCATTTCAGCGCTTTCTATCTCCCACTCTTCTCAACAATTTAATTTTCAATTATGCTTGGAAACGTTTGCCGGAAGCTATTGTTGTTGCCGGAGAAATTAGATATTGAACAATAGCAAAGCCATTATTTTTTTAACCTTTAATAAAGACAGACTCACTGAACCGTGACTCTGGATAAGAGACTGGATGGACGCATGAGTGGACAGATGTGTGTGAACGGACTGAATCATTTCTACTGGCAGCAGCAACAACTATCAATAAAACAAGAAGAAATACCACAGGAACTAAACGATAGGAAACGTTGAAATGACTCGAAATAACCCGAACACCTGATAAGAGCCCAACGAAGTGATGAAGAGATGATTTATTGTGGAGATGATGGCTCTGCTCTGGCAGGTAAAGGCAGAGGTCTGCTAGGACCCGACAGTTTGCAGGAGGGAGCCAGAGCAGACAGTGCTGAGAGCAGAGGGGTGGGTGACCGGTCAGTCGGGGGAATGGAGAGAGCAATGACAGGGCAGGAGGGTTGAGAGGAGCTGGAGATGAGCTGGTAGTGGAGAGCCGCGTCGTGTGAAGAGAGTCAAGCAGAATAACTGAAGCACGGAAGTGAGTGTTACTCAGAGGAAATCTAAAATCCCATTTGAATTACCTGTAGAGAACACAGGGACAGGTCTGTTCATTGCATTGTTGTTCCTGATGCACAACATTTTCAGATAATATTCAAGTTTTTGGGTCATTCAACATCAGACTCGTTAAGATAGACATTATTTTTAGACTCCTCCCCAATATAAAGACCATAAAGTCTGTTATTTCAAACTAGAACGCTGCTAAAGTCCCTTTTGACAGAGGATTGGCTAAAAAGACAGCTGTGACGTTCTGCATCACGTTATAATGAAAGATGACAAACTGTATAAATTGTGGAAATGAATTCAGAATCTCACACACACACCCTGTCTCTCCCTCTCAACCTTATACACAAACACACATATGCATACTCAAACATGAATTTGCATACCCCCCCGGGCATGTGCTCGCCAAAACGCAAACATCATCACACAGAACATACATGCCAGGAAATATAATCCAGTCTCCCTGTGCCCGAGTGTATTTAAAACACTGTGTAAGGACACACATGTCTCATGGTTCTACACTGCAGTCACTTCCTTGCACTTCAGCAGGGGGACATATTAAACACTTCCGGCTGGATCTCAGGGTGTTTGTCTGTAGGAGACACTCCCCCCCCCCACTGTGACCTCTCGCTGCCCCAGGTCATGTGACTCCTGTGTCATATCCGATGTCTTTGGACGTCTTCTCCCTCTGAAGCCTCGGAGCCGGCAGCAGGGACGCGCTGCCACTGGGTGTAACAGTCAACTGTTGTGTCTTCAAAGTCCTCACGTGTGATTCTGCATTTTCCTTTTTCCCTCCGGCCGATCTTTTCAATGTTTCATGAGCTCTCAGGCTGACCGCTGATATTATGCAAATGATAAGATGGGATCCAAAAAAAGGCGGCGGATCCCGGGGGCGTGCTGATGGCGTCTCCAAGTTGGCACAGCTGGTGTCGGGTGATTGGCTCCTGACTGTTCTTCGTCTAGTTTCTTATGTGAGACAAAAATCAAGTCAAGTCAAGGTACATGGTAGTTTGTGCTTTGATTTACAGTAGAGTTTCCCTGTATGTGGTTACAAGTTAAATTCACCTTTCTGCAAAATAAGAGTTTTATTTCAGCAAACCTAAATGCAGATGGCTTGGTGCAACATTAATTTATTATATAGCAATATTTATATTCATCACAACACCTTATTACGTTGTGCAAAAGCTGTCGTAACAATCATATCACTTAAATACAATTTGCAATATTCATATTATTTATCATACTTATCTACATCTGTCTCTTTGCATCTTCATTACCTCACCTTTATTTTATACTTGTTACGGCTTTTGCTTGTGTTTATATTTCATCATATAGTTGCTTAATTTTTGCATTTGTATATTATTCATTTGTTAATATTCATAACAGGCACAATTTGGTCTGAGGATGCAATTGTTAGCAGTTAGCTGAAAACCTCCAGTATCGATTGTTGTTGCTTAACTAAAGAATAAGTAGTGTTTTTTAATGTTAAAGCCTTTTTCTCTCTTTATGTCTCTACCAACTACAACCAGAGTGGATTTCATTTTCCATCACAACAAGACGCTGACGTTCTTAATCATTTCGTTCTCCTTCCACTCCTCTTTCTTCCTCTAATTCGCCGCCATGCTGTCTTTCTTCTGGTCTTTCTTCCCTGTTTATCTGCCTCTATTCCTCCTTTTCTCTGTTTCCCACCCTCTCACTTTACCACAGAAGTGTTTCATTCTCTCCGATCCACTGTTTTTGTTGTTGCTGTTGTTTTCCACTGGTCTCGGCCCGACACCTCAGGGCTCTCTCGCTGTTTTATCTTAGGGGTGTTGAACAAAGTACGATAACAAAAACAATCACGTGCTCTTTTCCTTTTCTTTTTTTTTTTAAACAAGCCCAACAGATGGCGTCCAGGCCTCCCTCAAAGCCGGGGAAGGCAAAGCAGTGCAATTTCTTCTTTGGCACTCACAGGACCGGGGAGATAGAAAGACCGCACGCTTGTGGCTTAGTGATAGAAGAACGTATGTATGCGCAGTATCACAAATATACAAATATTTATTGAGCTTGATTATCTTCTTTCATCCCTTTATCCTTGTATCCGCCCTTGTGTTTACAACCCCTGTCTATTGTTCCATCAAAATCCTCATATTAAACTAGAATGGCATCTCTGCCAAGGCCAAACACGCCTGTTAAATCAAATCATGCTGCACCAAACTGCAAACATTCATTATTCTCCTAAATATGTCAGATTGTGTTACATCAAGATCCAAGATACATGTCAATATTCTTTGAAAAAATCGGTAAAACTTTCACCAGCCCTATCTTGGAATGATCCATGAATCTGCCCCTTTATCTAGATTTTAATGGCTTCGTTCTCATCCCATGTTCCGTCCTTCCATCCGTTCCCATCCCTTTATCATTCCCGACTCCAGGTTTAAAAGTTTCTCACGTACCATCTGCAGACTGCTTCTACTCGCTCCGAATCCCCACAAGCGTGTTAAAACAGAATTATTTCAACAATAAAAAAAATCCACAATAACAAAACCACATCTGCCCGGAATATGTTTTTCATCCTTGACTTTACAGGGCTAAAATATGGGCTGAATTACCCAAAGACAACTGGCTCTCATCTGCCGGGCGATGTTTCCTCCTCTCTGCATGTCCGCCTGCTTCTCTGTGTGTCTCTCTGTTTATACGCTTGTTAGTGCGCCGCTCGTGTCTGTTACTGCTGATTTCATCTGCTTCCTTTTATCGCAGCGCGGGGACGTCCATGTTGCAGCCGTGTCCGGGGCCGCAGGGGTCAGTCCGGCCATGTTAACGAGGTCAAAGTTCAGCCGGCTCACAACCACGTCGTGTCCAGTCTCCATCCTCCCCATCCATCACACGCCTCCACCTGTCCCTCATCGCCTCTGTGGGGTTCGTCCCTTTTTTCCTTCGTCTGTCCTGTCTCTCCATCCTATCCCTTCACTCCGTCCATGTGTCTTTCATCACCTGCTACTTTCTACCACTCTTTTCAGCGCTGCCCTCTTCCTCTCGAACTTTCCTTGCCCCCGCTGTCTTTCTTCGTTCTTCTTTGTTGTCTTATCCTGTTTTTCGTCTCCACACCTTCTCTGACTTCTGTCACTCTCCTCATCATTCACCTCAAGTCAAATCTTTTTCTTCTCGTCCACCATCTTTGACTCCACTTCTCTTCATCCATTTCCACCGACTCATCACTTTTTCATTTGCTGGCGCTTCTGTTCATCACCTCCATTGTTCTGAAAATCCTCTTCCCACATGTCAGTGCCTGATTCCCTCAAATATGAGGTTCTTTTTTCAGAGAGAAGAAACTTTCCCACTGAGCACAATAAGACAACTTCTATGACTTAATGTATATCCAGTTAAAACAGTTGGAGCTTTTCTGTGTAGTGTGCACTGCCAACAGAATGATGCTCCGGCAGAGGAGCTTCTAATTACTTTTCTGTCTCAGATTTACAATCTCAACTTTTTGAGCTGTAAAGAAGAATCAGACTCGACCTTCGCTGGGGTGAAAATGCCGATTGTTGGCAGACGACCTCAATAAGATAAACCTGCATCTACAGTTTATCTCCATTATCGAGATGGAGGTATGCAAACCATTATACAACACTCCCTTGAAGTCTGATATACCTTTAAACACGTTCCTCTCCCTTCAGATCCTCTGAATCCCCACGGACGCTGGGCAGACGGTTGCCTGCCTGAGTCCTCCTCTGTCTTTAAAGCGTTCTACCGTCTCTACATGCGATGCCATCGGTACAGCGAGCTGCCAGACACACGATTTGTTGCTTTAAATAAAACAACATTATGGCTGTGCAAAAAAAAAAAAAAGTGTTTTCATGGACCCGGGTAATTCAGTACAGCCCATTCTGCTGCAAAGCCAAACAAAGGCCGTCTCCCCCTGCAGATGAATTAAAGTGGTCGTAAAAAGTCAGGTATGAGGCAAAATATATGACACGGCGGAGGCATTTCAATACGTCTCTGAGAGGAGGTGTTAGTGGGAGTGAATGACAAAGCTCAGGGCGAACGAGGAGACGTGTTTCTGCAGGGCAAATAGAGAAGGCGACGTTGAGAGAGTGAAAACAGGAGGAATAAAGAGTAGAAAGAAAGAGAAGAGGAGGAAAAAGGCAGACAGACACATGCATATGAGCTCAATGGAGAGAGAGAGAGAGAGAGAGCAGTTTCTCTCCTCCGCTGTATTACTCCCTGTGATCTCCTTAACATAAATCACAGCGGTTTATCTTGCCAACAATGCACTTACTGCTCTGTTCATAAACAATGCTTTTATGGCTTCTCATCAGATTAACTTACTTAGCCGGGGAGCGTGATGGAGTGAAATGCATATTTATAGCTGCGGCATGCGTGGAGAGAGAGAGAGAGAGAGGGAGAAAGAGAGAGAGAGAGATGAAGACATTGCAGGAGGGTGAGAAGGAGTCGGGGATGAAGCTAATTGCCTGGAAGAGATGACATTTATGTGGTGGCTGAGAGGACGCTGGAGTAGAGAGATCACATAAAAAGGGAAAGTGGAGACGCAGGGACAGAGGAGAAGTATTTTGGAGGAGACTCGTGATCACAGAACATCTGTGATGAGATGTTTCTCTCAAGAAAACAACCGAATCACCTACTTCACCGAATCCACCAGAAAATAAATCTTTATCCTAATTTCACCCCCAAACCAGGATGTTTTCCCTGAACCTGTAACAAGCTTGTTTTTGTGCTTGAACCTGAACATCCCACTCACTCCTCTGGGGAGACACTTTTTTTTATAAATTTATATAAACAGTGAATATCAAGGACTAAATGAAAAAACTGATTTCAGACTTACCCCTTAATTCGAGACAGGTTTTTTTATCGTATGCTTTTCATTTCAGTCGATCATGTTTTTCCATGTCCTCGTTTCCCTTCCCTTTTCCTTTTTCATTTGTTTTTTAAATAATATATTTATCTCTTCCACTTTTTTTATTGTGACATTTTTAAATGAATCTTTAAATAAGACTTATTATCCAAGAGATTCTCACACGGACATAAATAAATATATAAAACAGTCCCTGGTAGATATTTATCTCTTTATTTGAAACCCTGAGGAAAATCTCTTTTTTTAATTTTAAAAATAGATCCTATATTACTTCTAAAGGCCTTTTATTAAAGCTTTATGTGCTCCTGCTGCTTTAATCACGAGTGCATGAAGTTTGCTCACACATGTGCGTTGCTGTGATGTACAACAAAAAAGGCAAACATCTTATTTTAATTTGCAGGATTTTTATATGTTGCAGAAATTTCTTTTTATTCCTGAATGGAGGATTGTGGAAAAAAGACTACACAATATAAAAAAATTTGTAAACATTGTAAAAGTCCGTTTTTTCTCAAAATATGGGTTAAGGTTTTTATCTCAAGGTTTCATCATCCTCTTTATGTGTGTGTGTGTGTGTATGTGCACCTTATTTTTATTCAGTATTCCTGTTACCACTTGTCTCTTGATTTCCACCTGGCTGAATACTTTCATTCCAAGGAGACTCGTTAAAGCATCAAGTTTACGACATACACAACAACAGGTTGTGTGTGTGTGTGAGGGGGGAACCAAACAAACAAAATTAAACTGTTCCTGCTGCCTGAGATCACAGGTTTAGGAAGCCCTCATACATAACCACTTCACTGCCTGTCAGACAACAAGGAGGGAGGAAGAAAACCGACAGAGAGGAGAGAATGTCTTCAAACCAGAAACACATTTTCCATAAAATCTGGGTTTCACCTTGGCCTGACAGCAGTCATGTCCCCGGCTCCTACAGTGCAAACGGGCTCCTCTCCGCTCCACATGCACACACTCACTGTAAAACTTTTAAGGGGCTCCGCGGCTGCAGCGCGGGGAAATGGTGGGAAACACGTGACCTTTGACCTCGCCGGTCGGGGTCGCCGCCGGGCCGAGGGAGACCTCAGAGGGAAGGAGCCTCGTGAAGATGATCGGACCTGACAGCACAACTCCTTCCCGGACAGGAAGTCAGGTGGACGGCTGCTCCCAACTCGCCGGCGACCTCCACACCGACAGGATCACCTGCTCTTAAACTCACAGCAGGAGCTGGAACAGATTAAAGCTTCACACGAGTAACTAACGGATCAGATTACATGTTAAAAGTTACTACCTGTCCGGCTTTGTTTAGAAGTCTAAAGTTTCTTTTAAAAGGAATTATATTACCTTGTCCCTGCTCTTTATCAACAGCTTTACTACAGTTGGAAACAGGCTGGAGGGTGGATGTTATTTCAGATTTTATGTGTTCACAGTATTTTTACATGCAACAAGGTCAAACACACGCTGGTACAAAGACATTTGGTCATTTCAGTCATTGATTTAAATCTACGTTTAATTCATTTTTTTTTTTCTTTAATTTGAATGTGCATTTAAGGAAGGTGCAGAGAGGTCCAGGAAACTAGACATACTGTTTATCATACATCTTTTATTATCATTATTATTATGAATAATATATATATATTTTAAATAAATTATGAAATATGTGTTTATGTGCAGTAAATAGTGCAACAATTTCATCATCAGTCACCAATTAGCAGTCGTTGAAGTACAGCTCTCAAAAGATACTACTCCGGGAAGTTAATGCTGTAAAGCTGCTGTTTTCTGGTGAGTTATTATTCTAACATGAACTGATTCAGGACAATAGAAAAGAAATCTGTTGTATATTTGCTTCTGTCTTCTTCAATTCTTCAGTTTGTAGGAAACAAAGTCAAAGACGCAACGGGACAGAAAATGTAATACTGAATCATAAAACCTTCTACCAGAGAGTATAAATCACAATCAAAGCTAAGGAGGCCACTCTGTGTTTTTATTTCTGGATGACATCAACTCCATCTCTTATTTTTTCGATGGTTTTGAGGGTAAAAATATTTCATCTCATTTGATGAAATGTATTTAGCCTCCCTGAGAAACAGAGTTGGAGGTGCAGGGCAGCAGAAGCAGTTTTCTACTTTAATGTAACAGACGCCTAAATCTACTTTTTCTCTTTTCCCACTATATTCGCTTCACGTTACACTGGAGGTAAAAACCTCCGAGTCCATTAAGCTCCACTGTAGCAATGCCATTGATAATGGATGTATATCTGTCCTGAGGCTAAATCGACTTCTCCAATGCGCTGCTATCTGCGGCTACAGGCCTGGGTACGAGTCTGCGGCACATATTAGTGATTTACTAGACTATTTACAATGCTGCTGCAGCCCCGATCCCTCACATTGTAACTCAGAACTACATTACAGGTTCAGCCGCCTGCTTATCTCGAGTCATAATAAAAGTTTGGGTTCCCTCCATTTAGATGGACTATCATTTCCCTCCAGGAAAAACAACTCGATTTCGCTTTAAGGCATCTTCTTTTTTTTTTAAATGGATGATGTCAGATATGGAGTTGAGCTGTTTGATGAACGAGACAGTTTGTTTCCCACATAGCAAACCTTAGTGTACACACAGACACACACACAGGATCATTACGTGTGATAAGTGAGGACATGTTATCAGTGTGCAGCAGCTCAAACAGTATGAATGCAAAACGTAACCCCCGGTCTTAAAAGCTCCTGGGCCCACCAGCACAAATTCAAAACTGGGTGAGATATTTCATGGCCATTTTTCACTTATTATAAGAAGAAATACACTAAAATGCCTTTGTGTTGGTTTTGTTTCAACTTTATTCAAAGAGAGCAGAAGCAGGGTAACTTGTGAGAGTTGTGGAATATCGTATGAAAACATTTCAAGACCGAATCTAACCAAGGGCAAGGCTGTCAATATTATCATATGCCTGGAAACCTGACCTGAAACCTGCATGTTAGTTTGCAAACATCCATCTATTATCCATCCTGCCTTTGTTTTGAGGGTTGCAGGTGGACTGGAGTCGATTGCAGCTGACTACGGCCTAAAGGTGGTGTTCATCCAGTCAGGACTCTTGGAAAACATGCAAACTTTGGCTCTGTATAAGTTTCTCTTCCATACCATTGTGCCTGAAACACATATCCCATAGCCACTCATGTATATGCGGTTGGAAACAGGAAGGCCCCCAACTGCCTTAGTGCTTGAATAATAGCTCCTATGCTTAGTAGCTGTATCATTGAACAATGCAGAATTTAACGGCACAACAGCTGTTAGCAAAGACAAGAGAGTCACCGCTTGTTATTGATTGTCCCTGTCGTGTTTTATACTGGTAGCTGATCTTGTTTCCTCCTGAAAGGGGGTCATGTGATAGGAACAAGACGAATCTGTGAAGGTTAAGTGCAGCCCCAGAGTTTTCAATTTAAAACGGGTCCAGCAGCGTCTCCTTCTCATTTCATCAACTCTAAAACTCCAGAGTGGCGTGGACGCCCGGTGTCTCCACAGCAGAGTTGATGAATTTTCAAATGAAAACTTAGTAGTTTGGATGTTTCCCAGTTCTCCTTCCTGGAGCAGTTTAGTGAACAAGTGTGAAGTGGTCCAGGTTGGGTGTCTCTCATCCCACTGTGTGTTTATCTCCCCTCAGACACCAGTTACGCTTTACTGGCCTTCGGGGAGTCGAGTTTGGAAGGAGAACAAATTACCATGCACACATCCGCCCACAAACACAAATGCATGCACATACAGTGCGTGCACGCCCGCATAAAAACCACTCAGGCGTACAAACATTCACCAAAAAAAGGTGCAAACACAAATACACAAAAATACACAAAAACACACACTCTTCCCTGCAGCAGAATCATGCATGTATGTATGTGTGCATGCAGAGTGACAGACACACACACAATATCAGTAACAGTCAAAACAGCCTAAAGAGAGCAGCTCTCACAGGCGCTTCCAGGTGGATGGATACGCTGTGCACATGGCTTCCTTGATAAGGTTTGACAATGTGGAAGAAAATGTGACTCACACTCAATTTAACTTTTCACTGAACTTGGGGAAAAAGTTGAAAAGCCGACAATTCGAGCGAGGCCAAGGAGAAGCAGACGGACTGTTGAGTCACCTGTCTGAATTCTTTGTTGGTTCTCTCATCTCGCTTTTCATCTTTTTAACAAACTAACAGCGCTTGAGCCAAATCCACTTTTACTGCTTAGTGCCTTAATTAATCATGTGTGTTTGTGTGTGTTTGTGTTTACTTTCCACTGCCTGAGGAAAGCAATGAGCCAACACTTGACAAAGTAGACACAAACACTACCACACAAAAACAACACATCTATGTTTTATTTATCGAATCAAACATGATTCCTGTTCTTAGTGATTCTTTGGCTGCGCTGGATCCTGTTTTTAACAAAGGGACTTTATAAGTTATTGTTGGTGTATTGGTGTGAGCTAGAGGAAACTGGAATTTCCCCAAAGTGTTGTTTTATCTTATTATATTAGACCTAATAAAAGAGGATGGACTAAATTGTGAGCTGATGTTTAGTTTTGGTGACGTAAGCTGGGGGGAATCTAGTTTACAAAAAGCGGAACACCTGTCAGGTTTGGGTAAGAATCGCTTTATGCATGGGTCGGGTAATTATGAGAAAACAGGAGATTAAAAATTGCAGCGACTGTCCATACCTCAGCGTGAGGCCTTAAATCAGTGTGAATCAATTTAAACAATAGTAATACTGACATATCATAGGAACACAGTCATCATGTGGACACTACATTTCCGTCACTTAACATGACAGCAATGCGGATTCAACCGAATGATTCCTGGTGAATTCAGGACATTAAAGGAGACGAAGGGAAAGCAGGTATAGACTCACACATCTGGGTTCACTGATGCAGGTGTGTGTGTGTGTGTGTGTGTCTGTGTGTGTGTGAATCAGCTGAAAAACATTCCCACTAAAAGGCACTCGCCCACTCATACACGTGCATGTGTTTAAAGCGGCGTGCGACCAAAACATGAATGTTCACACAAACAAACACACACACACAAAGGCAAGGACACTTACCAAGGTGCCTTCCATTGCTCGGACACGTGCACACACAACGGTTCCTGTGCAGACACGCAAGCCAAACACACACAGCTCATAGCCTCATGCCACTGAGAGACCGAGAGAGTAGAAACGAGCCGGAGATCTGTATCAGGCCATTTAAATCAGATTCAGGTGCACACACACACACACACACACACACACACACACACACACACACACACACACACACACACACACACACACACACACACACACACACACACACACATTAATATACATCTTAATATTCAGCCTGACATTATCTTGTAAATCTGTTAATTGTATTTAAGGGCGCATTCGATTATCTCTGAACTTTGGCCTCTACATCAATGTCCTTGTTATGCAGACAGGAAATTGTTGAATAACCATTACACGGCCGTCAAGTCAGACCAGGTCTAAGTGAGACACAGTGTTTCAGATTAGTCTCACGTGTCGTTTTTCTTTTTCTCAATCTCGCAAAAAGGCTCAGATCAAAACGTCGTTTCGGGGAATATCTTGGACCGATCACAAACGTAAACAGATTATCTTTTTTGGAGATAATACAAAACTGTCAGTCAGGGGGAAAGAGAGGAGGAGCAGTGAGGAAGACAAAGTAAAAAGCACAAGGTTTAAGACGGAGAAGAGTTACTACATGTGTTGTGGGAAGTGACCAGTCATGGAGGCAGGTTGAGACCTAAACTGGGAGCAGACACAGGCAGGAGTGGGAGACGCTCACATCTGAAACCAACATACCCGAGGACCTGAGAGAGCCACGAGGCCGCCTGAAAATAATGATTTCATTTTGTTTCTATTACTCTTCATTTCCCCTTTGCTTCCCTCAGAGCAGGGAAACGTGACTTTCAGACCTCTGTGAAACTGGATTGACTTCACCGTACCTGGGTATGTTGAACAGCTGTAATAGAGATTTGAGAACGGAACATTTGCAAAGAATTTGGTTCAGCAAGGTGACTTTTTTTTATTTTTGAGAAATAGGATTTAAAAATGGACAGTGCCTCTATTCCCCGTGAACATTGTGTCTACCTCCATTTTTCATGTTACTGCTACATGGTCAGAAGGTGTTGACAGTTTCTACTGATCACCGCTCCAGATCCAGAATCTCACATCCATCTCTCCGCCGCAAAGATAATTTCTTTCTCCGTGATGAAAGACGAGCGTGAGGAAGATGAAAATCCTCAGTCTCTCTCCTCCCTATTGGCCTTTTTTCCTCATATCACATTTATCCCCCCCCACCCACCCCTCACTCATCCAAACACATCTCACCGCCTCTCTCCTTAAAACCCACTTTCTCATCCAGTCACTCGCTCTCATTTTTCAAATTGCACTTCTTATTAGAATTTGCTCGGGAAAACAAGTTTCGCCACAGCTTTATCTTCTTCTTCTCTCATTTTTCATATTGCCGTCTTTCGTGCTGCGTCTTCCCCGGAACGCTTTCCCGCCCGCTCGCCCTCCGTTGCCGTCGCCGCCGCCACTCCAACATCTCTACCGCCTCGCACCCAAACCTCATAGCCGTTTGAATCTAAATGCTAATGACAGCTCAAGTCCTTGACCCTTCTCTTACACAAGGCTTTCTTACTGCTGAATTTTGTATGATGGAGGGGAAACGGGAAGTGAGAGCTGAGGGGAGAGTTTATTGTGGCGGGGTTAAAGGCTACTGGCTCTCATTATAAAGATCTGAAAGGGAGAAGTGACAGTGACGGATGCATTTCAAATAAAAAGGCAATCATTCAGATTAAAAATGCATATATATAGTGTTTTAAAATCCAAGGCCCGAGGTGACGCAGGTATAATAGCTGAGTTGTGTGCTTGAATGTGATGACAGTCATTTTGCTTGTGGGCTTCTTTCATATCATATATCAAGTCCTGAAGGATCAGACAACCAGGTGGAGGAAGTTTTGTTTTATTTAACTCGGCAGATATTAGATTCACATTTAGGCCGAGAGATGAGACGCGTGATCGGCAGCGAGGTGATTGACGGCAGACTTTTAGAGTTATTGAAGTGTGTTTGTGTCTGTGTGTTTGCGTGGTAGTGTGTGATGCCTCTGTGTGGGTGTGTGTGTGTGTGGGTGTGTGTGCCTGCGTGCGAGTTTGTGTCAGGTATCGAGCCGAGTCCTCTTTAAGCTGCTGACCTTCAAAGGCAGCTAAATGACAGGTGGGATCACAGCCCTTTGGTTTAATAATGAACCACCTGACATTTGAAGATCAGATCAGCAGCCGCATTACCGTCGGCGCCGAGGAGCAACAGATACCGACGCCACGGATTCACATTCACACGCGCGCCGTAGATCCTGAGGTGTCACCGCTCATCGACGGTGACCGCCAAAGGTTGAAGACGAGTGGGAGCCCGGCGTGCTTCAGAGCTCGTGTATCACCGCTCGGCGTCCTGCTAATGGAGCTTTCCACGTATTCCTCTATTGATTTGTGCGATTGACATTTTTAAATGAATTAGGTGCACTGCAAACAACCTTTCCTCTTTGTATAATGTGTGCAAAGATACCAGGTTTAGAGGTTTGACTTTTAAAAAAGGAGCCATTCAGAGATCTCGATGAAATCATGCAACCCAATGACTAAAGTTCAAAATGTTGTCAATTGAAACGAATGCATTAGTCACCACAGTAAAACGATCACAGATCTGCTTGGTTCTCACACTGAGGTTTTTCGTTAATAAAACGGTCTTGCGATCGCAATTTCTTTTTAAGCGAATAGGACTTTACAGAAAAACCACATTATCAGAAAAACACCCATGAAAACCACAGCGTGGAAACGAGCCCAGCGCGGTTGCACAAGAAGTTTTAAATAACCTCAAGCTCAGTCAGCCGTGCTCATAAAAGAAACAACGTATGAACAACTGCTTTGTCATAGTTCATTACCGCTTACATGCCAGGGGAATTAACGCTCCGATCCAATGTGTTCCCAGTTAGAAACAGGATGAGATCTGCTGTTGATTTCTGACTTGGTTGCTGGGTTGTTTTTTATTTTGTTCTTTTCTTCTGGCAGAGAAACCTGAAAGACCTGAAAACAGAGTGAGGACGAGTTTCTCCTCTAAGAAGCTTCATCTGCCAGACAACGTTCTGTTTTGAATCACAGGCTGATTCGGCCTCAGAGGAACGACTGCAGCCATAAACCTGCCCCGGCTCGGGTCATCTTTAGATTCGTAGAAAACAGGTGCTGAAGATATCCTGCACATGAAGGTATGATATTTACACGTCTTTATTGAAATGTCTAAAAACTACTAGACTTCTGTTGTATATTTAGATTTGAATCGCCTTTTAAACCAAGATCGGTGCATAAGCCGGGGCCTCTTGTGAAAATCATATAACACTGACACATTTTCTATTTTACAGGATTTGATTAAAATCTAGTTTTGTTTACATTGCTCAAATCATGTTTATCATATCTCAACCAAAGGCTTACTTGATAGATCGTGGACCCTGCAAACAAATCTGCGAATACAAACCTGCCTCACCACACTGAGAATAGAAATATAACAAATAAATGTTATAAAACCAAACCACAACATGATCATAAACCTAACCATCGGACACGTGAATAGTGCATGTGAGGTGATATGTTGCGTCACTGTTCGTGTCACCAAGATGAATTCCCTCCGTTGAACTGCGTGTGATAAAGTGTCTCAGTTCATTGGGTACTTTACTGAATCAGTAATCAGAGAGCTTTCACATTTTGTGCCACTTGACTAATTTGCTGGTCGATAAATCACATGCATGAGCATTAGTCCAGATACACATGGAGCCTATTCGTCATCGTATTAGCGGTTGTCAGGAGAACACAGCTAATAAGATGCTTTACTGTAAAATCAATGCTTTTACTATAACACATGATGGAAACTCAACATTGAGAGAAACACGTGGTTTCAATTAGATATTAGATTTTTTGACAATAAGAACCCTTTAATTTCATTTGAAGACTACAGACCAATTACAGTTCTCATAGCAGCAAACTGTTTCATTATATCATTAGCATTTTTATTTTGAGATGTTCATTATGAGGTGTCTATTAAAAACCCTTTTATTGTATTTGAAATCAACACTAATATTATTAAAGTACAATGAAAAACCTCCTCATTGAAGCATAATGTGATTCGTCTGCCTATGATATTAACAACCAGTTTTGTTTACCACTTACCATTTACTGTATACGGTGATAATTAAAGTGTGGGGCGGAGACATCTTGCCAAATGACGAGAGGAGGAAGCGTGAGATGCTATTAATCTTGATTTATTTTCCTGGTTCCCATTCAGGACAATTCATGAAGTGATGTAATTGCATTCTCCAGTATCGCATTGTTCATATTGGATTATTCTGCAGAGCTACAGTGTCAAAGACAAACTTTTATTTTTGCGTAGCATCCCCAGAGTATATATGATAAAGTATAGATTTATAAAACCACATTATTAAGATGAGTTCAACATGTCACACAGTCATTAACCTCCTGATCTCCACACACATACTTTACACTGTGACATATAAATGACACACTTCCCGATATTGATGTAAATCCAGTGAAGCACAATCTTTCAGAGAATGGACATAATTAAATGATGTGTGTGTGTGTGTGTGTGTGTGTGTGTGTGTGTGTGTGTGTGTGTGTGTGTGTGTGTCCTGGTGTATTGATGTATGTGTGAAAAAATGCAGCTACAGCTTTCATCATCCATTACATATCCTAGTTGTGTACGATCCAACATATTCAGTAAATAATCAAATTCAGTGGAGCCCCTCAAGAGCTGCTGAGTTTGGACATTTTTCTGAAATATTCCAGAGTGACCGAATATGAGAAGGAATCAGTTGCTGAGGATATTTTCAGGAAGTCTTCCTGCCACGGTGTGGTAAAACATCCGGAGAATGTCCGTGAGTGAGTCCAGTGAGAATACAGCAGGAAAATATCTTGAAAAATCACAGCGGATGAGTTGATGGTATTTCAATGGGAATGAACATGAAAGAATACAAATATCTGAGGATGAAGAAGAGGAGCTGTGGAAAGATTTTTGTTGACATCCAGAATTCACACCTCATCTCCTGCTGTTTTCTTCATATGTGAAAAGCAAAGTGGAAAATGTTTGGACGCAATTTCCAAGACATTTTCTAAAGTGCAATTCTGAAAATGGAATCAGTGCCAAAAATGATCTGTGATGCTCAGACAAATTATCACCCTGAGTGCGATGTTCTCAAAGTAAATCCATAAGAAAGTTTTTTGTTTAGTACGATTAACTTGGTTTGAACCTCAGCTTCAGATTTCCTCACATGCACCCACACGCTTGGGTCATAAATCCTCTTTTGCATTTGGTTTTTAATGTTTACTCTGAGAACGACAGTGGCTGCAAATGGTTTTTTTTGTGGACGATAAACATTTTGATAGATGAAAGCCCGTCCTCGAGTTCCTTTCATGATCTCCTTCCCAGCCTGTTGGGCCACACCAGTTGTAAATTACACAGACAATTATCCGCTATCAGGAAACTCCCTCTCTCCGAGTTGGGCCGTGGTGTTTGTGAGTGTATCCATCTGGCCTCTCTTGTGGTTACTGGAGTGTGTGTGATGCTCTGTCAGGGAGGGGGGTTGGGGGGGGCTCCCCGGTATAATCCCTGCTGTCAGATTAAAGATCGATTGAGGTAAACCAGAGATAGTCTGGTGTTACACAACGGTGACATCATGGGGTTTCTCCAGTGATGAGGACGAAAGCAGGGGAAGCAGAGAAGGAGGGAAACGATAAAGAAGGAGATGAGAAGATAAGCATCAGCACTAATTTATTACTCTGAGTGTTTCCCTGTTTTATCTCGAGCACCTTTGCTTTTCTTTAAATAACCGTTCTGACCTGCTCATTCGGTCAAAGCCCTTAATAAATAATTTGTACCTGGTGGATTTAGTCTTTGTATCTAAAGTTCCACACGTTCCCACAAAGAGAACAAAGTGTTGATTCTTACATTTCCAAAATGTGGCTTTAAGTTAAACCTTTTTTATATCTGCAAAGTGTAAAGTTATTATTTTTTAAGGGGATTTCTTTGACTTGAACTCGGATTTATTTATTTTCTGTTTTTTTGGTAGGCCCATGTGTTTTCTTGGTGTGTGACTCGTTACCAGAAATGAGGTTTGTGGTGGCGTCCAACCATAATGGGTTCCATTTGCAATTTTAACAGATTTTCTAATCGGCTCTCTAAAAGAGGAGTGTGATGGATGAGAGTCGAAACACACATGGAGACGTGTTCCAGGAGAACTTTCATGCTGCCGTCAGACTGTGGCTGGATGTGCAAATTAAATAAATGTCCTGTTGGTAGATCTAACACACACACACACACACACACACACACACACACACACACACACACACACACACACACAGAGAGAGAGAGAGAATGTGCACAAAGTGATGTTTGTATTCAGTATTTATCCAAACCTTGTGTATATATTACTCACTGCTCAAAGGCTAAATTCGAATTGATTTTTTTTCGGTTCATTTACTTTCCTTTGTCAAAGCTATGATTTTAATATTTGTTGGAAATGAATTATTTTATTATTATTTCTATTTAAATTATGGTAATGTGCCTCTCGTCAAAATTGTATTTCTAATGAGAACCTCTGTGATTTTCAGCCTCACTGAATGGAAACGATGACGGAAGAATAAATTGTGTTTATTGCTGGAGGACAACAGTGTTATTAAAGATTCAGATTGAAACTGGAAGTAATTCGTGAACTTTGAATATTGTTTTTCAGTCGGTCTACACATCAACATTCATATATAGACTTCCTGGGTGTTGTCACCTGATTTACCTGTGGTGCATCTGCTGAGTTTCTTCAGTGCAGCTGAAACATTTGTTGCCTTGACTTTGTCACGTCCAGCTCCGACCTTGTGACCTGAATCCTGTCTGGATCCTCGTCTCGTATCTCTTCTGCCAGCCTGAGACTCTGAACCTGCTTTTCATCGATCCACTGCCCTGCTTCAACTAAACACTCAAAACGATCCACCTCTCAAAGCTAAAGTCACTGTGACTGACTATAAATCCTTTCCTAAATCTTTTCAACAATCGAGTCTTGAGTTCTGCATCGTTTTTCTGTTTAAAATCTAGGGCCCATATTCATGACCAACCATTGAGACAAAGAAGAAAAGGTGAAAATCTATAGAAAGGCAAGTAAAGAAAGAGAGTGAAGGAGAGACAACGTCAAAGAGCAAAAGAAAATGCCAGTTAAGTACAAAACAAGAAGAATACGTAGACAAAGGCGTCTTTGGGGGAAACCCAGACAACGATTAGCGTCCTACGCTTCTTCTCATTAAAATGTCATTTGCGTTTTCCTTTTTCCTTCTCCCACTGGGCATCACATGTTTTCATCAAGTGGTCAAAAGCATCCACACATCCCCGTGTCTGTGGTCCCCAATGTCTCGTTGTCTGTCTCCGTCTATTCACTCGCAAAGTGCGCATGAATAACACAGGAGGAAATATAATTTGTCCTTGTTAGAGAATGTGAGTAAAGGACAGGATGTTCTCTCTCTCTCTCTCTCTCTCTCTCTGGGTCACTTGTTTACTCTTGGGTTTTCCTGCCTGGCGATGACAGGATGTTACTGGTCGGGGAAGCGTCTTAAATTGGTCAACAAGCAGGGAGATGCAGCTGAAGATGGAGAATTGAAATAATTCATGATGCTTCCATGCAGGAAAAGAAAGTGATTTTTATGTATTGAGAAAATTCTGGGTTATTTGACAATCACCTGATCTCAAACAATATAACGGATCATCCGCCATCATCCTCCCCATTGTTGTCATCCTTTTTTTCGCTTTGAGGACGTGGAGTTCGATACCGGACGCTCTTGGCTCACATCCTGCACAAATTAAACTTTCAAATTAGGTGAGATGCTCATTACCATGGCAACACTGACATGTGCTGAGACACGTGTCATCATCCTGGCAGCACAGCAGGACGACTGAGCCAGTGACAGAATGACAGAGAGGAAGCTGGACTGGATCTGTGTTCAGGGGAAGGAACTGTGCTCAGTCAATCTCCCAAGGCAGAAGTGAAAGGATAAATGTTCGGGAATACAAAGAAAAACTGGATAAGATCTTTGCATAAGCCCTTTTTTTATTTGTACCTTGCTGCATTGATAAAGGATAAATGATGAGATGCAAACAGACACTGGAATAATCACCTGGATGTGACTGGAAAAGAACGATGGACCAAGAGAAAGAAAAACAAGCAGCTAGAGCTTTATATCATTTCCAGATAAAATGATTTCTGAGAAGAGACAAAGAGAAATGATCAAGACAGCAAAGTAATTTCAGGAAAAATGACGGATTTCACAGTGTTGCTTGAGAAAAGGGAAACAAAAGTTAGGGATGAGTAAATGAAACTGAAAGAGAGAAAGAGGAGCAGTAGCGTGAACGAGACACTCAACTTTTAAAATTTGATATGATGATGCTTCATCGATCATTTTGTATCGATGTTCATTAAAAGGGATCAACACACACACTGAGTAGCTTGTGAGTATGACAATGACATGCTGAGGCTCAACAGGTAAAATCCACTACACTCACCATCTTAGTGGTGTGTGTTACTCCACTAATATTTCCCAATAAGCACTAATTGGAAATCCTTGTAGTTTTGCAGGTTTTGGTTCAAGAGATGACATGAAATTGATGACTCAAGTCTTTAGGATTCATCTGCAGAAGTCTATTGTCAAATATTTCAGTCTGGGCCTGAAGTCGTGGTCCAAACCATCGAAGTCGAATACAAACTTTCAGCTGCAGTGTAATCATGTCTGCCCCCCCCCCCCCCTTCATGTTTGGTGTTTGACACAGTCATCCATCCAGCAGAAGCAATCTGGAGAAGAGATGGGACACACTGGCAATAGACTGAATGAAATATGATAATGGGCTGAGGCTAGACAACCAGGCAGACTGTTACACACACACACCCACACACTTACACACACACACACACACACGCACGTGCACCGAGTGGCACAAAGTTAAAGAAGAGGACGGGGAGAAAGACACAGGGAAGAGGTCGACGCACTAAATGTCATTTTGTGTCTGAGCGGACGCAGACGTTAAACACGATTGATGTCGCTCAGCAGACGGACATTTTGTGTCTGATCGCAGGCGGCTGCTCCGAGCGGCTATTTGCAAATTAGATAAGTTACTAAATGACCCCTGGAACGACACTGAGACCCATATTCTGGATCAGATGTGAGCTTGTTGCACCGGGGGGGACGTGTTTTATTAGTAGACTGCAAAGAAAACACAATTTTTTGCGTCTATATGTACGACATAAAACATGTTTATGAACAGAGTAGACAGGAAATTGGTTTTAAGACGGAGGAGAAAGTGCCGGTCTCATTAAGTGATGCATTTTCCTGATGAAACTGTCAAACATGGTGATTTTGGGTGAAAGACGTCGTGGTCTTGAATGAAACCTGCTGAGAAACCAATTTAAGGGATCGCAGGAAATAGGATCGGAGGTTGTTATAATAGCCTGTTTCAGCTTGGGACACTTTCTTTTTGAATTGGCCATTTGTGTAATATCCCAATATGGGAAACTTAAAGGCTAATACAATTGAAAGAGAGCACGATGAAGTATCTTTGGGTCGAATGGAAACTGTTTTATGGATTGACTGTTAGCCCGACCCTGGTTCTTTTACTGTACTTTGTTTAATAAGATGTATTTTGTTTAAAATTGCATTTATTCAGAGGGTCAAATACAGATTTTTGATAATTTAAAGTCAGTTTGATTAAATATCCCCCAGAGAGATAAGATATATTTCTAGTCTTGCCCAGAGTGACTGTAATGAAACCTAATTTCCTCTAGCTAACTCTAGCAGAACCTGATTCAATGCTGCACGACCGGTTGGGGTGAGTCGAGAAAAGTGGGAGAGGAGAGAGAGAGAGAGAGAGAGAGAGAGAGAGAGAGAGAGAGAGAGAGAGAGAGAGAGAGAGACCTCGGTCTGTTCTGAATGATGCATTTGTTGCTGTTTGTTCAGAAACATTTTCACGGTGATTGTTCCAAGTTTGTGAAATTTCCACTGACAAAAACAAAATCATCACCTTGTTCTTTATAATAGAAAAAGAAAGAATTTGTGAGTGACATTGCGATCACTTGAAACCCGGCTGCTGCTGTTGCTGCTGTTTGGTAATTGGAATATTTGCGCTGACTTCCGGGGGCTGATGGCAAAGTTTATTTTTATAAAATGTCACCGTCCAAAGGCGACAGTGACAGTGTCAAACATTTCTGTGAAGCTAACGAGCCGAAGGATCTGTCATGAATTACTATTAATTTAAGATTCACGTTGAATAATTGGGATAAAAAACAGTGAATAGAAGCTGCTGTGGGATCATTTTCTCGACTGAACGCCACAGACGAGATGTGAGAGTCACTCCGGTGACAGTGTGGTGAACAGACCTGCTGTGACGCACTGTGCCGGGGAGGAAACAGACAGAACATATATTTATTCACGAGCGGGAGCTGTGCAGAGAGAGACAGACATTTGTCAGATAAATTTACCTGTCACACTGTAGACACCCAAACAATCTGTGCTTTTGTAAATGGAGTGAACACAACAACTTATCAAGATTGCCGCGGCACTTTTGACAGAAGGTTAAATGAAACGAGGCAGAGTGAAGGAAAAGCATGAGACTGTTATTTCACCGGCTCTTATCCTCAAAGCAAAACTTGTTCCGGTGATCGGGGGGGGGGGACAAACTATTTGTCCGACCCCGGGGATTCGTTTTTTTATCCCAGCGTGAACTTGTCAGTTCGACAGTTTTTGTGAAATTAGGTTCAACAAAAATCACTGAGATTTATTGGCAATGTGGAGTTAATTGCGGGGAACACTTACGAGAACATTACCGCTGACATTACATTGTCATCTTGGCAGGAGTCTTGTGGGGAAAGGGAAATCTGGCCTCATAATAATTTTATGATGCCATAAAATAAATTCTATAAGCTGAATGACGGTATAAACCCCCGCTGCAAACCTGTGTGCGATTCACGGTTTGTGCCAAGATGCGTTTTGTCTTTGCCGTCCCGATCAGCGGTGTCACTGCAGTCGCATCCTATTGATCACTGTCAGACTTGGTGATTTAATGTTTGGGCGACAATCTGATAAGATGTGAAAACATAATCACATTCTCATTTTGAGAGATGCACGACTGCAGATTATATGATTGTATGATAACCACTGCATCCGTGTTGTACTTTCTCCAGTGAGCAGGTTTCTCTGTCTGTTTGGAGGGTGAGGGTGAGCAGAGGTGAGGGATGTTCAGCTGCAATCTGGAACTTCACCACTAGATGTCACTAAGCTCTACACACTGAGCCTTTAATTGAGGGCCCTGGTTGGTGATAGGACAGCTCAGTCAGTGGAAACCAATCAGCAGGCATGACTGGACTGAGCCAATCAGCATGCTCCTACCTGGAGAGGAAACAGGAAAGAAGAAAGAAAAGCAGGAAGAGAAACAATGAAGCTCTTCCATCCTGAATGTGACTGGTAGAGAAGGAGACATCAGCCTGATCAGTGACAGAGACACACAAGGGATCAAATACACAACTTTTTTATTGAATGACATACATTTGCTGTGAATTTTCATTGGTTTTGTTCCATAAAGACACAAACGATTGTTTTATTATGTATATGTTTTGTGTATTATTACCTCAAGCACATTGTCTCTGTCTATATTAGAGATTTTGACGAAGCACCAACTGGTTCCCGAACTTTTTAAACAACTGAATCTATCCACAATGTTGTTGAACTTCTCCATCCAAACTTTTCCTCTGTAATTATTGCAGAACCTCGGAGTCATCAGAATTCTAATCATACCTTTTAGTAACTTTTAAATAGCCGAGACAAATGTCTAATTATTCCAAGGTTTTAACTCACTGGGCCTGAATGGTAACTGTTGTGAAAATGCTTTTTATTTTGACCGCGTTGTCAGGTTTTGATGATTAACTACCAAAAAACTAAATTTTAATTGCTACCAAGGGATATAAATGAAAAGATCAGACAGATTGAGGCCTGAGGCGGAAAAAAAATTGTTTACCAAGCCTTTCTGCAGCTTTTATTTTTCCCCCGGTCTCGTTGCTAAATGATATTTCAATCTCTCTCTCAATACCTGTCGGGTCTGAACCAACACAATCCATATGAAGACATCTCCTCGGCCTCAGGAGTCAGGAGCACTGGAGAGGATCAGGTGGGAAGAAACAGGATTTGCACGAGTCAAGCTGGGAATCAGGGTGCATCCTGGGACGAGCCAACCGACAGGCATAAAGTCGGTGCCAGTTGGATTAGAGGAGGAGGCGGAGAGTAAATTGGGGGGAAGTGAAAAGGTGGCTGAGCGAAGAAGCTTTGGATATTGTCAGACGTTTCCTCGAAGAAGCTGCCAGACGGGTTGGCAGGAAGTGAGATGGTGGGAAGGGTTTGGAGACGGAGGATTGGATTTACACAGGATGGGAGTCGTGAAATGGTGATTGCGGCGGTAACTTTCGCCGGAGCATCAACCGCGATGTCTTAAGCGGCAGAGACGGATGCAGAGAGGGGGACGTGTGGTGGAGGGGGGGCTAGATTGAAAGTGGAGGAGGGTTATTTATCAAGCCGTCCTCTCTCCTGGCTTCAACCCGGCAAGACTTAACTTGTGGTGACAGGGTGAGGTGCAGAGGAGAGAGGATGGAAGAGGTGAGTGGCAGCGGAGAGGGAAAGTGACAGAGCAGGTGTCTCTGGAGAGAGAGAGAGAGTGAGAGAGAGCTGGAACTGGATGGGCACAAGTTCCATCAGCCACACAGCCGAGAGAGACGAGGACATATTTACCAGTTTGCACCGTGTGTGGCTGTGTACGATGTCGGACTGAGGGAAATGCGTCATTCACAGGGAGTGAAAATCTGCTCTCGTGCACCACCTTCACTCCTCTAACATCCTGCAGAGAGTCCGCTGTAAGAGCCGCTCTGTAAGGATGCAATATTTAAGAGACAGGGTTTTATCTTGATGTCGAGAAACTGATAAGAGACTTTCTGTGGCGAAAGTAAGTTCCCAGGAATATATACAAGGTGTTGCCGCCGAGATAAATCAGATAAAGTCAAGATCGATCGCACGGAGAAGAAGTTACGTTTTCCCCTCATTCTTTATGGAAGACCATGTCCTAAGTGTTGTGAACAAACTCAGATATCTGGGTCACATTTTTAGGAACGACTGCAGTATCAGTGTTGTTAAATGTCTGCACAAATTTCAAACAGATGATGTTCAAATTGTTTTTTTAAGCTGTCATGCAGCTAAAGTCCTGCAGCACTGAAAAAGCATTAGGTGGCATATAATGATCCATCTCAAAGTTTCCTCAAACCTTCAAAGATACACAAGTGCGAGCAACATGTGTTTATCTGTATCAACATCCCCGAGGATTTGCATGTGAAACTATATGTTTCTATTAAGTGACTCAAAAAAACCCTTATCATAGGGTGCGGCCAAACATGCTTGATGGAGAAGCAACTATTGTGGGTCAACGTTTATCAAAGTTGACTCTATGAACGGAAGGCGTAGATTTTCCTAAAATATTTACGAACTTGGAAAACTTGGAAAGTGTGATAGCTGTGTTCTATGTCTTTGTGCTTTAGTTTGAAATGTATTTTATTTTAATACTGTCGCAGACCTTTGAGTCTCAAATACAGCTTACCTAACTAACTAAAGGTCATGTAGGAAAATAGATAGGCACATAACACAAGGGAAAATACCGCTCAGTTAAAATGAAAATCATTTGTTGTACCATCATGGCTGAAACGGTGTGCAGCAGAGAAGACTCTAGGTGTTTTCGCTTATCTCTGAAGTCATCTCAGACGCAGCAGCAAGGAGGCGTGAGGCAAGAGGAGCCTCCTTCTGCAGAGCTGACTGACAGTCTGTCACTGGTGGAACTATTCACATCCTTTACTTACAAAGCACCAATGCATCAATCTGAAAACTCCCTGTTCCGAGTGCAGATCCGGTCCCGTTTGACTGATAAATTGTTTTGTGTGACAACATCATGATTCATTCTGCAGCACCAGGGGGGAGCAGCATCTTGCAGCTGCAGGTGGAGCTTGTTTAAACTTTATATACAGTTTTACATACAGGGACGACTTATAAATCTGACGGTTTATGATGATTTATAGAAGAGGGAAGGAGAAAGTTCGGATGCACACATCTGTTTTCACTTTTCGATAATCTTTTATTTTTGGTGAGATATGAGAGTATTTTCTACATTTATTGAAATGAAACCATGTGAGAAGTTTAGTGGGAAGAATAATAATGTGGCTGAGCTGTTAACAAATCAACTGAAATGTGACCCCGACTACAAAGTGCTTCTCATGAGGCAAGAGAAACCACAAAAGGTTGGAAACCACTGATGAAACAGTATCTTGGACAGTGTTGTACATTAAGAAGCTGTTATATTATCCGTTGTTAAAAAATTCATCTTAAGTTTTAACCAAAGCTGTCGAATAACCGTATACGAGTCAAAGTACTTCATACATATGCCTCTGGAATCTACAGCAGTGGAAGTATACAGCAGCATAAAATGTTAATACATCAAAAATGAGTACCTGAGTGATAAGATGGCACTAGGAACCTGTATTCTTTAGGTTATTTCTCCTTTTAGCTGATATACTGCAAATAAATAACTTCAGGAAATGAATATTGAACTTAGGTCCCTTTCTGCAACTTCCTGCAATTTCTTTTCCACTGCATTTAGATACACAATGTTAAAAGACCAACAGGTCCACAGCATAGACAACACTGAGGGAAATGCATGGGAGCAACACTCATATCTGAAACTGTGCATGATTGGAAAAGTTTTGCTTCTTGTTCACTGTGAACTTTATCATTTCCTCACGATGAAAGTTGAGAAACATGACAGTGTGGAAATCTGATTTGCCGTCGCTGCTGTGACCATGAAAGACTCGGCTGTGCCCGGCTGTCCTTGGCCGACGGTTCTGTCGATTTGCCAGTCAGGCCGTCTTCTGTCTCCCCGTCACTATTCAAATTCTCTCTATGGAAATTGAATGGAATTCAGAGAGCGGCTCATTGTGTTATTCACAGTCAGACTGAATGGTGACCGGATGGTCGGCATCGTTACTAAAAGCCTGCTGGACCATAACAGCTCTGCACTCAGATCCCATCAAATGTGTTCACACATAAATCTGTCCAATTGTTTTTGTGGAAAACATTGAAATGGATTTAAACTCTCGGCCTTTTTGCACACAGTGTTGTTGTGTGCACACGGCGTTGTCATGTACACACAGTGTTGTCGTGTGCACACGGTGTTGTCGAGTACAAACACACCACCTCGTGCTTGTTGTCGCTAGCGACTGAATGCCCACACATAGCAGGACACATGCTAACCATTCTCACATTCAGTCGATCACCTGTCCTGTGTGGAGCCCGACCCCCAGGATGAGCTGTGATCACAGCAGACATTTTCACAGCATTAACTCGGATCATTGGTTGTGTTTGGCCTGAGCTGTGAACTTAGTGAACTGGGAATACACACACACAGACACACACACGCACACGCACACACACACAACAAGAGGCTAAATGAGATAAAACTGTATTGATCCCTATGACGAAAGTTTATTCAACTGCAAAAAGAAAATATTGATGAAATAGGGAATGTAATTTAAATATGAACATTAAGGATTATTATGAACGTAATGTAAAGACACTGCTGAAAATTTAATTGTGCAAGTTATTTACCAAAAAAAACATGCATAACCAACTCCTATATGTAGCCAAATATGTATAAATGTAGTTAGTATATGTGCACTATACATTTGGTTACAGGAGGATTCATTGTTACAATCACCTGTATAATACAATATATAACCAAACAGAGGAGAAGTGCACCACAGTAATTTAATTTTATATAAATTAAATAATCCTATATCATGTATAGCAAACAGATACAAGACGTATGTAAATTTACAGCAGCTTGTTTTATCGCCCGAAGTTCCCTCAAGAGTTTGTTCCCCAAGTTTTTCTCACAACTGCACACACACCCACACACACACAAACACATCCACACACAGACACACACGCACATATGTTCTTTAATATTTCAAGTCCAACAGTAGATTTTATTATTCATAACTAACAACAGATTTTTTTTTGTGCCGTTTGCTTCTCTTGCAGCTCTTTTTATTCAGCCCCTGCACAGTGTGCTGTATATTTTCCTAATTTAGTGAACAGCAAACCTTGCCTCCCTTTCTATTCATTAACTTCCTCCAGACAGCAAAGAAGTGTGAAGTAATAAAAAATATAAAAATTTAAGTCTACCTCAAAAGGATTAACGGTCTATTATAATTTGACCATAAACCAAATGTGGAGGATGTGTTTTTTCAGACCTTTTCCCTTTTTTGTGCAAAAAGGGTTTTTCTTGCATTTACCACATATAACAAAAAGAACAACACATCCCTTGCTTTGTATTGTGTGTGTTTATGTTTGTGTGTGTGTGTGTTAGTCGTGGTCTTATTAAACAATGTCCATGTGTCCTTGTGTCTGTGTTACCAGACATTTTACGTGCAGGCTTCAGCAAATCAAATCAAATTCTTCCGATGACCTTTTTAATGTCACTTTTCGAGCCTGTAAATTCAGCTCCAGGTTCTCACTGTTGCTCAGTAGCAATGTGAACATATCCAACAACATCCAAGCTAAAGTCACAAGCAATGACACAGTTTATGGAAAGATTTAGGAAAAATGTGTTGCAGTGGCCTTCCTGTGTGATTGGCATGGTCTCCTCGTGTCTGTGATGGTTTTCTACTGGTTTCCTCCCACTGGCCAGAGACACGCAGCTTATATGTGAGTTTAATTTTAGGTAATCTAATTCAAACCAAAAGATTATCACCAAACCCAATGAAATAAATACACCTTGAAATTGAACTGATTCTGTAAAACCACCTACCATCAGCCCTGTGTAATGATTCTTCCATGCTGCATTTAACCTGAGTGGCGTCCGACAACTTGAACTTTCCCTCGACCTCCATCACTGACCTGGGTCACCGAGGTCGAAGCAGCTATTACCGAAGACACTGAAGGATTCTGGGTGATTTTAAACGCCTCTCATGTCTTTCTGAATGATGGCCCCTTTTTTCCTCCAACACACAATTCTACTCAATTGGTCACGTGCACAAACGGAGCTTTAACACACACTCCATCGCTCACTTTCTCTTTCTGCGTCGCACACTCTTCTCATCGCCTGCTTTCCCATACTCGAATTTAACTGGAATGCAAAAATTCTGTCGTAAAAGTGAAACATTCGGCCGAACTGATTAAGACCAGATAACGGGTGTGACTCCATATATCTCTTAATAAATCCAATGAGATAAAATGTAAAGCCAGTCGAGTAAATCAGCCGGGTGCAGCGACCAGCCGTGCGTCTTTATGTGGCGGGAAGTTAAAGATCATCACTGATCCTGTGTCCAACTGCAGTATAATCCACAGCGATAAATCACACGGGGAGCCTGGATGTGGCTGGAGTCACTTGTGCGAGTCGTGGCTCGGCCTTCATAAAACAGAGTTCAAGTCCAATATTGATCTTTCATTGATGAGAGATGCAATCGCTGTTGATAAATCACCTCTTTTCTTTATCTTGCTGGGAGCCGTAATAAATCCGCTCACTCACACGGACGCAGCCGTTGTCGCTTCGCTCCGTAAATTCAGGCTCGAATTTGTTTGGATTGAACGAGTGCAGTTTGTTCCTGTGTAAATAAGATTTGACTTTTTTATTGTTCCTCCCTTTTGAATAGATTTGACAGGATTTCAATACAAAGCTCAAGCTAATATTTTTACAGACCAGAATCTAACAGAAATAGGAGTCGTGACTTGTTTTTCTTTTGTTGTTCACCCAAAACCTTATTTCATTTCAGTGCTGTGGTTTGTGCAGAAGTGTTATTAATATGTGACGGGCTTCAAACCGCAGCTCCCAGGGAGAGAAATAATGTCAAGAAAATCTATATCAACTGTTGCACCACATGCCGTGCAAATGTCAATGCTGCAATAATCACAGTTTGATGGTGAAGCTTTACTTCATCGTGTCAGAGAGGTGTTTGTTTATAGAACTGTTTTATGGTTTAGGTCTTATTTTATTAATTCAGTTTTATTCTTTCACTTAATATGCCTTGTATTATTTTTTTGGGAAGATTGTCCAAATGCACCACATACGAATTACAATACTGAGTTTCCTTTTCTCTGGTGCAGTTCGTGGTTGGTCCAGTAGTTTCCCAGCACTGTCATTGAAAACTATTTAACTGAGGGCACGTCTTTTTCTCAAATTTGACATTGTCACTTGCAAAAGTAATTTGTTCTTGCTCTACTGCCTTATATTGCTGCTGGAAGTCACAGACTGGAATGACCTTGACACTTTCAAGGAATCCCCCAGCGATATCACAGCGCTTCCTTTTATTTTCTAATCTGAAAATGAGAATGAAGCAAATGACACATTTTCTCTGCTGAAGCTTATTATCTCTCAGTTCCATAAAGCAGTGAGCTTTTTGTTTCCAGGGACAGTTTAATGAAGAATTGACTCAAAGTGTTTCACCTGCTAATTAATTCACTGAATGGTTGTCACGCTCCAACAGCTCTAAAATATTGACGGGTCACAATCAAATTCATAAAAGTAACTTGAGTGTCTCTGCCTCCGGACTCAGTGGGGAAGTTCATGGAACTCCTCCAACCGGGTTCCCTTATCGGTTGTTTGATGTAGACGATGAAGAGCATTGTGTTCTTTCAAATTCTCCTGAGTCTTCAAGCTGAGATGAGACCAAGTGACTGTGAGGTGAGAAGAAGGTAGAGCCACAAAATCTGCATTGGTGATTTTTGTAAAGTCATTGTAAAGTCATTTTGGGGCCTAACTCCATACATTCATTATCTGTACTGTTAATCATTTTTTGTGTTTTAAGATCATAAAATGGATCATAAAAGGTAATTTCTAATGATTTTCGAAGGAATGTAATTCGTTAGTGGTATTCAGTGACCAAACACATATTTCCAGCGTTCTTTCTAAAGTGCTTGGACACAGAAATTGTCATATCTTATAATATATTTCCCCCCACTCATTTGGCACCTATACTAAAACAATATGCCATGTAAGATACCATTTCGCTGTCTGTCCTTCTATCCTTTCCCTGATTTCCTCTGGATATGTATAATACCAGATATGTGCATGAACATTTTACAAAAGAAAAAATCTCTGTCTCTTTCGTCGGAATGTCAGCCCGTCAGAAACAGTGCAGTGGCAAAGCACGGTTCAGAGGGTGAACTATTCTCCACCGACTGGGTTTGAGGAGAAGTGATGTGAACAATCACAAAGACTTCTGCTTCAAGAGCCTCTCTCCACTTCTGTGTGAGACTGTTCGAATGGAGCCAGGAGCTCCTGGGGGAGTTCCTCCGTCTGTGGAGGGAGGACATGAGTTTTGAGATCACATAGAAATCCCTGACTTGCATACGATCTGCCAAGCCTCTGTACCCGGGTCTGCCTTTTACTGCTTCTCATGTTTAGTTGCACAGGCAGTCTTGGTATTTCTGAACTGAGATACTCATTTGTGCACAGCATGAACAGCACAAAAGCAGATGAGCATTTTAAAACGTGTTTAAGTTGTGGAAATTTGCCATCATTGACCAAATTCTGTTATCCAATGTCTTTGGAAACAGCTGAACCTTTTAAAAAAAAACAGAATAGAGTCTCTTTCTCCAGGGAACTGGCCCTGATACTGGTCTTCTCTACATTTTTCACACGATGCCCTCTAGCCCTCAGACTCACAAGTTCATTGAGGAACTCAGAAACCAGCCCTGATGTCTGGCTGCCAAAAGTTTGTCAAACCACTGATGATCCGTGCTTATGTCTCAGACTTTGAGTTATTTCATCGGCTTCCGACAGCTGGTGGGTTGTAATTTTATTCCAGAAAGGGCAGGATTATTTCTCTGATGCCATCTGGTTGCTGGACTTCGTGAAAGCAAAAATCCACTGAATGGAGGCCGACAGACATTTTCAGAAGGGAAATCTGCAGGAGTTATTAATCTGCCAAAGATACAAACTGAAAATAAATCGCTACACTTTCATCGGAATACGTCCTAGGTGTTTTTATATTTAAGTACTGGTATGTCGATAAAGAGCCGGAGCTCTGTCAGGGCCTGACAAATTGGGGAAATATTTGACAGAGACACAACATTGCTGAATCATTTATAAACACGGTGTGAGAGGAATAGTCAAGATATGAGGACGGTGACTGGACGATTATAAATGTATTCTTCTTAAATGAGCAACTTTCTCCATTTGTTTTCTATCTTTGACAGAAGAAGAAGAAAAGAAAACTTTTAAAGAATTAAATACTGACAGGATGGAGCTTTGTCAACGTCTGAACTGAATGTGTTGAGGGATTTTTATTGTCCCAAAACAAATTACACAGCTTAAATCCTTCAATGCCCCCCCCCCTTCCATGTTTTAATTATACATTTTAATTTCCATTCTCATTAATAAGGCTATGTAATGAATAGAGGCAGGTCTCTACCATACACTAGATTGCCACATTTATCACCGTAGTCATAATCAAGTTGAATGAAAGATAATGGCGCCCTTAAATGTCTTTCAATTTAATTACAAATCCACTTTGACAGAATGTACATCCATCACTGAAAGGTCTGAAACACTAACTCCACGGTAAATGTGACACGTAACATGCATCATGTTTGACTGAAGTGCTGACAGGTGACTTCAGTGTGAACCACTTTTCACAAGGGAGTCCTCGACCAATGGGGTGCAGGCCGCAGGAGGGGGGGTCGAGGCTGGGTTGAGGTGATCCTCGTCAGCTGTAGGCAAAGAAACATGTTCTGCCCCAATGAAGCAATGGCTAGAAATGTTCAATTACATTTACCACATTCAAAAACCGAGTTTGGAGCTGGAGCATTTTTTTCTGTATGAAGCCCTGAAACCTAGCCTGGGTGCCAGACGAACTTAGCCCCGTCCACAACATTCGGTCTGGCATTGCTCCGTTGGGTAGAAACAATGGCCGAACAGAAACTTATTGGACCAATCAAATTGTCAGGGCGGGCTTTATACGATGATGGACAGATGATCAACAGTAACATAATCAACCACGTCATCAAAGAGCGCTTGGGTTAGCACCGTGAGCGCCGATGTCAGCTGTTAGCATCGGTGCTGCGCCTCTTCAGGAACTGACCAGGCAGTATACTTGGTTAGAAGGAGAGAGAGAGAGCGAGAGAGAGAGAGAGAGAGAGAGAGAGAGAGAGAGAGAGAGAGAGAGAGAGAGAGAGAGAGAGAGAGAGAGAGAGAGAGAGAGAGAGAGAGAGAGAGAGAGAGAGAGAGAGAGAGAGAAGAGAGCATGTATCTTGCAAGTATTAGTACGATTATGTGGTAGGAGGTCGTTATATCCCGGGTGCCCTGAACAGCTGGAGGAGGCAGCCGAAGCTAGCCTCAGCAGCTGTTTTTTCTTTTTACCGTGGTATCAAAATTGGCATCGAGAATCGTGTTATTTTACTTGTATTGGCACAGACTACTGAATTTTTGGTATCGTGACACCCCTACTTACAAATGGTAAGAGAAAGTCTTGACTGTCTGACTTAGTAAATAACTCACAATGTCGCTTAACATACGTCACATACTACGTTGCTCTGATTGGTTGTAGGTCTATCCAATTGAGCGAAGAGGCATTTCTTTTCCTGGTTCGGTTGACACACATCCCATAATCACAGCCCAATGGAGCAGTATCAGACTCATATTCTGACTGGAATTGAGTATGACAACGTCAGGCTTCCTGAAACTGGGATTTTGTGTTAAATTGTTGGGTTATTTGTTATGTGATTTTTGTTATTTAATACGATTTTTGATCTTATTTATATATCTTAGTTTAAGTTAGGTATAAGCTAAAAGGTTCTACATTTTTACTTCCTAAAAAGTTCTTATTCTCCTTCATTGTTTTGAACTTTAAAAGAAGTATTGATGCATCACCGGTATCAGATTCCACTGAGCTTAACATTTAAGATCTCACAATAATATATTTAGTTGAGAACACCTCATGCCTATGGATTTTCATCTGACACCATATGGTGCAAATCTCTTGAAGAGCTGTAATATAGACACAAAGCTACATCTGTCCTGAGTTTGACAGAGTATTGTGGAAAAGTAAAAACAATTTGGAGAAACGGAAGACAACAGGAAAGTTCATGAGCCCTCCACAATAAATAAAAGCTCCATCCTCTGGGGAGCATGAATGTCTTCAGCAGGTTAATCGATTGTCATGGCAGAGGTCATGGATTTAATGAATGTTAATGTCACATTTCACAGGATCAACTCTATCTGCACACCTTGTGGTCCGACTGATCCAGGGTCGGGATGTTTGCGGTGTAGACGACACTGGGGAAAAAACCCTTTTTTGTTTTTTGTTGTCTTTATTTCACTCGTATGTCCAATAACAAGAGAATAAAAGCGCTCCTATAGATCAGACATTGTGTCAGGGCCTTTATTGATCGCTGTCTCTCTTCTTGCCTCGGGGCTGTGGTCGGCTACAGAGCAGCACCCACGGGGCAGGTGAAGCCAGCTTGTCGGATTGTGCTCTTGACATCGGATAAGGGGAGGACTGTGTCTGACTTTAAGTTCAATGATCTGACACCGAAAGCCTTCATGCCGTGATTTGACAAGGATTGTACTTCTCTTTCTAGTTGTTGTACATACGTACATATTTATCTTCCATCTTCTGTGGAGCCGCACAACAACAAAAGCTCCTCAACATCACCAGTACTTGTGTGTCTACGCAGTTTGTGTGCGTTTCTGCATGAATCTGTTTGTGTTTGCTCGTTCTGTACGCGTGCACGTGTGTGATTGATGGACTCGGCTCCTTCATCGGTTATGATGCCTCAGCACTACCTGAAAAACAGTGTGAGATATGACCTTGGGACACAAGCTATCAATCACCGCTCGACACCTGAACACCACATCTATCTATAACTAAAGAGGGGAAAAGTCTGCCTGTGTTTAAACGGCTCACACACACACACACACACACACACACACTTGTTCTTTTCACTCCCTGCACATTTTCTTATCCCCACACTTTACGTCAATGCATTTTTGTGTTTCATTGTTTCTGTATGAAAGAAAAAACAGTGAGATCTCAATTTATCAAATATTTATTCTCAAACACTCAAAAGTAAAAACATTTTTATGCATTTAAACATTTTCTTAAACTGAGGGAGGAAGAATTAGCATCTCTACTTTTATTTTGACAGTAAAACACTAATCTAAAAACTTCATGCAGGAACATTTGATGAAATACAGACGATTGTTGGATTCAGACGCTGATAACTATAGAGCTGGTGAAGTGTTGTGAGTATTACAGGGAGCGGATTAGTCAAGTGACTGCATGAGGTATTCATCACCCACATCCATCATCTTGTTCCTCCTTCTCATCATGAATCGAATTAGCGCGCCGGTGTGAGCTCAGACTTTTAACCGAGCATTTCACAGCAGATTGGTCATTAATTTGGACGACACGAGGTTTAGAAGGACGATAAAAGAGATCAAAATTCCAATTTCAAATGCTGGTTTCAAATGGCAGCTATGGAGGTAACACTTTGCATTTTCAAACACCCAGAAAGGTCCCGGGAGAGATTGATGAATTGATCATGTTGAGAAAACACAACAGCAATATAAGACTTTCATTTGGGTTTTTCCATTTCATTACTTTTTGGGATTGATAATGATTGAGTGTGTGCGTTTCTGCATTGAAAGTCGAGCGGTGCCCCCTGCTGTTTGCTGCTTTTGTGCAATGCCAAGATGAGTTGTTTTTATAGCTTCATATTTTCCATCAAGACTTGAGAGTATATGAATCTAAACCCTGGAATCCAACAGGTGCCAGTCTGTGATGTGGTTTTGCTCCAGCAGTGTTTCAGAAGCAGAGCGTTTTGTTTGCCTACTTTTGTTTAAAGAGAAAGTCCTGACAGGTTCACTTCTGGTGCCATGACATTGATGTGATATAGTTTTATTTTGAAAATTGTATGACATGCGTGTATGTGACTTCCTGCTAGACTGCTGCAGCTAGAGGTGACTCACAATAATAATTGTATTAATATAGCCCCTTTAAATACAGAGTTTACAAAATGCTTTGACAGAAACAGAAGACACATGATACTCAGGGATAATCTACAAAATGCATTCACACTGATAACCAACAATTGATAGATAAATGCAGTAATAACAAATATTAAGAAGATGACAACAACCAATTTTACTGGATTATTTCATTGGGTGTACCAAACACAAGCTCATGGACCCAGTAGGGTTCAGTGAGCCCTGGAGCCAGTGTGTGTGTGTATGTGTGTGTGTGTTATTAGCATAACTCTGTGATGCGGTCAATGAGCCGGACGAGAAGTTGGATTGTCAGTTGTTTGGTTTCGTCTGTAGCTGCTATAATGGAAGCTGCTTATTGTGCCGTCTGCCTGATGCTATTTGTAATTGACAGACTTTTAATTATAACTATGTGTGTGTGTAATAACTTCCATCAGGCAAATGGATGAAGTAACTGCCGCCTCTGCTTGAGGTTTCTGGGAATCGTCTGTTACGTTACGTCACAACCATCCTCAAAAACAAAAAGAGTTGACGATTGTGTTTTCTTTTCGTGCTCGATCATTATTAAAAAAGTTGGCCTGGGTTAAAAAAGAAAGAAAGAAGAGTTGTGTGACTTTCATTGAGACCAAATATGAATCACTCTGTTCCAGGGCGAGGATATTAAATATCAAGGCTTCAATATAAGTATGGATTTTTAGGCAGGACAGAAATAAGCAGAATAGAACAGGACACACACACATGCATAGACTGAGATTGTGGGTCCAACTCTAAGAGCTTTCTACCTCTTGATGAAGTAGTAAGCCCCCTTGCTCTTCCTCATAGGCCGGCAAATTAGGACGGAGGCCGCTGGGTATTGACCAATCAAGTTTCTGACTTTGGCCATTTAGTTGGTCGCCTTGATGTCACTATAGCTCGTCAGTTACCGCAAAGCAACCGTGAGTGTGTAGAAAGGTCTCTGAAGTCGCTGTGGGATGAAACTACGTTAACAAGTATGGATTCACAGCGGCTAAATTGGCCGTGGCTGGAGGAGCCGAGAAGGACGGTGGAAAGAGGAGGAGAGAGACAGGAAAAGGGTTGAAAGGACGAGAGAAGTCGGTGGCAAGATGTGCGACGTGATGACGGATGAAAAGGAGCCGGTGAGTGGAGAGGAGTGGGGGGGAAAGTAAAGCTAGACAACATGTCCACAAAGTGTCCTCAACCCAATCACCAGTAAACAAACTGGGAAGCCACTTTGCTTCTGAGATATTTAATCAACTCTCTTTAAATGAGGATATTTGGCTGCAATGCACAAGCGGTGGCCTCTTTCCTCCCGTGAGACTGATTATAATTTCCTTTTCGGGGCCTGTTATCTGCACACAGATGGATCCTTGTCCTTGTGATGCGAAACATAACAAGCTCTAATGTGAAAAGTTTCCCCCGTAGTCAGAGGATTCAACTGAAACTTCGTGTTCAACTATTTCTCGTTGAGTCTGAACATCAAATTAAAAAAAATATATAAAAAATCCTAATAACAGCTTGAAAGGTCTGAACACGGAACATCTGCTACATTTTATTTTAGCATTTATTTCATGCACACTTCTGAATAAATAAATGCTTGAGCTCATGCAGACCTATATTAAAATGTGTCCCAGATTAGATGGATGTAGTGTTTTTACTCTGATGATAATAGTTTCATGATATCTTGTAACTAAACACATAAGCGTGAAGCTCCCAGGGTTTCTGACAACAGACAGTGAGTGGAATTTAAGTTGCGTAAAAACAATTTTTCTCCAAAGGCAGAGATGAAGCTAAATCCCATTTTGTGGAACCGCAAATAATCTGTTTCTTCATTCATTCATCTTTATCCCTTCTTTTTATCCGAGTCAGTAGAGATCACGTCATGCTGAGCTTATGCAATAACAGCTAAATATCTTCAGATGGTCCTTGGATTGACACTTTAGATGAAATGTATGTTAAAAAAACATTTCCAGGCTACTATAATCATTTGTAACATAAATATATAGGTATAAAGACACTTGCCAAAATAAATCAAAATGTTCCATAATGGAATTAAAAGTCCTTGTTGTCCTGTTCGTGTTTGCTCACATTTAAAGAACCGTAAAAAGACAAATCAGATTCATGGTGGATTATAAACAAATGGCTGCATATCAAAAGCAATTTCCACACACAAGGGAACAACAGCACATAATCGTCCGTATCTGTTGTCTTAAGCCAGATATTGGGAGGCCTAAGTTGTATAAGTACACTGAAAAGACCAGAAATGCAGATATGCCAATCTCTTCTTCCTCCTGCAAACTCTATTTCACTCTGCACAATTTACTTGAAATAATTAAAGATGGATGTTTTAGAAAATAGATCTTTACTCCATCTGCAACAGTGGGAACATTCTCTGCCATTAAATGATCATTGAAATATAATATGTGGTAGACCTGTTCTTAGGGTTTGGATCAGTGAAATAGCTTGGTAATCAACCCCTTCCAAGCTACACATATTTAACAGTATTCATGGTTCCGTTCACCAGACAAAGATTAGGTAGAAAACACATCATCCTTTTTTTTTTCAACGTGTGGGATTTGTCATCAGCGTCGGTGTCAGAATGTTCAGCCTGTGCACTCAGTCGTCAGGTTCCTGACACATGGGAAATAAAAGCTTAAGTTCGAACCCGATGTGAATTCCTTGGCATGACTCAGGCCGTCACTGTGCCGAACAGATACGACTGTCGTGCTGTCACACACTGAATCTAATTCCAGGTGAGAGGCAGTGCTGCTGTGATTCTGCACCTGCTCATCACCCACTGGTTTGTTCTATCAAATGACGTAATCCTATTGTGCACTAATACTTATGTTGAGTCAGATGGTTTCCATGAATCTAAAACCGGTTAGGAGTTTAGAGTGGGGGAGAAGAAGGTGAAAAACAACACCTGGTTCTGATCTCTGTCCAAAACAACTACAGACCAGTTTATAAGCCTCCATAATATCACAGAGTCGCCAGAAAATTAGCACCTGGAATAATTTATCAATGATATTTTTGAGATATTGGATTGTAGTATTGTGATTGATAGGCAGAGAAGATGAGTATCTCAGGGACTACTCTCTAGTGGCTTCCATCATATTTGTGTTATAGTTGATATCTGTTTATCTGGGGTGCCACAGGGCTCCATTCTAGGCCCGATTTAAATGTTCTCTTTAATCCCTTTGGGCAAAACTATAACAGTACAATGCTCAATTCCATTGCTATGCAGATCATACTCAGCTGTATTTGTCCTGCAAACGATCTGAATGAGATCGAGTCATTTTCCCCTTATAATTTTTCTTAATAGGCTTTATTCTGTATTATTGTAATGCAGTGTTGTTTGTCTTGATGAAAACATGATTGCTCGGTTTCAGGCTTTTCAAAATGCAGCCGGCAGACATTTAGACCATTTGCACAAGGACAATCATATTTCTCCTATTTTGGCTTCACTCTATTTTTCAGATTGTATTATTACAATTTATAATTGGACTTTTAAGGCCCTGCATGATTTGGCAACGACCGTGGCTGAGCTTGGAAATCATTATTCATGTTGATCACATTGTTGTTTTCTTTGATTGTGATTGTTTTCTTTATTTGTAATTTGTTATGAAACACTTTGTAAGACTGTTCTGAAATTGTGCTATATAAATAGTTATTATTATTATTATGAATACATGTAACCATGTTACGCATGTGTATATTTATATAAATGTAACAATGACAATAGTATCAAATTGGATTGCAGTGAAATGGATTACACTGCCTTTTATTGTGCGTCCCACCTGTTTGAAGTTTGAGTCCAGACATCCATCCAGAAAGTGATTGATTACAGAGAGCAGTGAATTCGACTGTGGTCTCCGGCGTTTTGTGCGCATGTGATAGTGGTTTAGAAAAACAGCGCGGATCATTAGTGAAACACTTGTTTGATCACAGTTCCCAGAGTTAATGATAGGAGTGAGCATGACTCAGTAATGGCTCTGTGGTATTTATATGTGCGCTCTCGGTGTTCTGTCCCTGTGAGGAACACGTTGAGCTCTGGATGTTGAGAGCAAGGACATTTTTGAAAAGTGAGGACATCTCAGTAGTGCTTCTTGAAAGAGCTGTTTGCACCAGTGGTGAGAACGGGATTGGATCAGGGTTCAGGTGAAGGTTCAGGTTGGGCTCTGTGTGTAGTTGAGATGATTAAAAGAAATGTTGTCGACTTGGATCATTTGTTTTCTAGCAACGGGAACGACTCACTTAATTAGCGGGATCTGGTAACGCTGCAAAACAACCAAAAGTTCAAGACACAGTTTGAATCCAACCCTGAGGTTAGTTAAACTTATTATTGAAAGAGAACAAAGGGAAAACAGGACATTTTTCTTGATAGCCATCACGGTTTACTGACCAATTTCCTGGTTCAGTGTTGACAAGCCATAATTACTTGTGCACGCATACATAGCTTTCCAGTGCTATAACGTTTCATGTATTCGCTAATGTTGCACTCATTTTTGGTTTGTTAATTCACGTAACGTGTATTTATTTTTGTAGGCACAGTTTTATCATAAGAGAAGAGAAAAATGCATCGTTTTGTATATGGTAGCTAGAAAAGTCTTATTTCAAAGGTAGATAGAGAAGTTTAAAGGGCAGAGAGAGGCAGAGCGAAACTGCATGAAGGCAGAAAGCAAACGGGCGAGCGAGATAGTAAATTGAAACTCTGTACTTTAAACCGAGCTAGTTATCAGGAGAAGGTGCCAGTTATTGACGGATTCTGGGCAACAGATGAGGGGCTCTTTACAGGCCCTGCTCACACACACACACACACACACACACACGCACACACCAAACACACACACACACACACACACACACACACACACACACACACACACACACACACACACACACACACACCAAACCACAAAAATAGTCGCACATCCATGAAATCACTCAGGCACACATGCTCCCAAAACCACACTGACATGTATAAAGGCCCACACACACGTTTGGCCCCTCAAACACACATGTGCAACACCCGCACCTCCACACACGCATGCCTCCCTTATAATTATGCAGCCGTTTTACCCCCCCCCCCTCCATGCCCTCTCCGATGGAGCGACTCTGCCAGCGCCGTCTTCACAGAGCTGCTTTATGAGCATACCGCCATAATCACAGCTCAGCGCTTTATAGTGTGGATAAATGGCATTGCTGCATCATTATACTGGCATATGGTTAGTGTCTTGCTGACACCACAGACTTCTTTGCCCATCGAATGTCACCGGCAGAGGGGATTGTGTTGTTTTTCTGCCGGAGAAGAGGGAAAGAACGGAACAAAGGCAGAGGTACCTGGAATGAGCAGGTGAATAGAGGGATGACAGCTGAAGAGGGGAGGTTAAGACATGAAAAGAGGGGAGGAGAGGGGAGATTAGATATGACAGGGGGAGCAGAGGAGTTGAGAGAAAGACGAGCAGAGAAGGGGAAAGGAGTGTCACCTGGGATAAAGAACAGAGAGGAGAGAGGCGGAGTGGAAGGTGGAAAGAAGAGGTGAGAAAAAGGATAAATGGAGACCACAGTGAAGGTGGAGATTCCCCCTCTTGTTCCCTTCAGGGATGACAGGAACGATCAGGAGGAGAAAGGAGAAGTGAAGGGGGAAGAGTAAGTCTTCATTTAGCCTCACATCCTATTTTTCACATCAGGGACACGTTACCACCAACAACCTGCACGTGCACACTTCACTTCAAGCAGGGATTTTAGTTTCATGCAATCTGGCCCTTATATCATCGATTGGCACTGAATTATCAAAGGTTATATATGTGGAATTTCTGTTGCTGCCTGTTCAACATGCAGGCAAAGTATTTCACTGAGATGGATCAAGGCTGCTCTGGACATTCAAAGGTTTCAAAATGATCCCACCAGGCACTCGCTCTTCCAGGTCTCACCCAAAGCTGGGGGCTGAAAAACGCTACTGGACACGGGACATGTCCAGATTGCTTAAATAACAGCTTGTCTCCTATACATCCAAGCAGGTGTATCATTGTAAAAAGATGAATTTAACAAAGACAACAGCCTCAACGCTTCTAATTGATTTTCCATGTTGCGTTCTACACCGGTTGCCGAAGCTAATGCTGGTTGTTTCAAAACTTCTCAGTTTTAGAGTCTCCATCAGGTGTATCCATAGAGTCAAAGCATTTTCAAACTAAAATGTATGAAGCCTTAGACAAGCTGGTATTTCCATTCAGCTGCTAATGGAAAAACGTACAATGGCCAGTCTTGATCCTTGGTAATCTGGATTTGAACCAAACTCAGGCTGTCACCACAAAAACCTCAAGAAGCGAGAGGAGAACAACGTAACACATCAGGGCAGACCACATGGAGCCCAATGTATAACAGAGTGAAGGAAGAAACTTCAATTAAATACTTTTCAGAAAAAGTAAATATAGAAGTATTTACATTTACATTTAATTAATTCAGTATTGATTTAAAATGTAAATTGCTTGAACCTCTGTTTGGCTCGGTGAAGCCTCAGTGGTGAGAACTGCAGAAGAATTGAATGCAAACAGACTCTGGTGCAGGAAGTGTTCTGCTCCCGTGAGCCCACGCAGACACATAAGATAAAGATAATGACATTTCCAGTATTTAAAGTTTTACTGTCTTTACTCCTGTCCAGGGAGTGTGGTTGATGGAGGCTGTGTGTGAGCGGGTGGGCCACTCACAAGACCCCGGAGTGCACTGCGAGAATCAACATCCTTCCCTGCTCCTCTTTTCCCTTTTTCTCTCCGTCTGTCTCCCTTCATATTATCTCGTTATATCTTTGTAATTTCATTTTATCTCTTTCAGACGGATCTCTCCTCTCCGTGTGTTCCTGTTTCCTATAAGTCCCATTTTTTTTACTCTCCTTATATGATCACGTCTCTCTACCTTTTTCTTATTTCCTCATATCTGTTATCATCAGTGCATCCTCTTGCGTATGTGTCCTATACGCTCGAGTCTGGGCCCTTATGTGTTGTGTCAGAGAGGAAAGCAGAGGATAGTGTGTGGAGGAGATAAGGAGGATCATCGGTATGGGGTGTAACGGATGGAGGTATACGATAATAACCATATTATGTATAATGGGAAATTCCAGGTATGTGACCCTGTGATCGCCAAACCAGATACTGCTGCCAGGATTACATTCACTTACGACCTTTCCCATGTAGTTCGTAAATCGAATAAATTTAATCTATAAAATGTTTTGCCGGTACAATCTGAAGGATAAGATCCAAGTATGACACAAGCACTTAATCATGCAGAAATCTCATAGATGATAAAAGTAAAAAACGATTATTTCCCTTATTGTTCAGAAGGTTGTGAACAGTGAAGTCAACACTGTGAAAGCTCCAGTTTTATAAAGCACACAGCCCAGGGCTCCGACTTCTTCTTAATGGAGTGTTTCGCTGACAATATTATAACGGCAAATGTATTCATAAAACACAGTTGTGAAAATGTACGCATGCACCCGGCGATACATCATCCGAATCAGGCGTCACATTTCGCGGCTTATTATTTCACAGCTGAAATAAAACTGCATCCCGACGCCGCTCCTGTATATTGAGCTTCTGTCTGCAGCCGAAATGAACAACTCAGCAGATAAACAGGCGCTGATGGAAGTATTACACAGGCAGAAACGGCAGCAATACAGGCAACTCAGAGTATAAGTACATCCACATATAAAATGCAGGCATTTAGATTGACAATATAAATGATACGGAGGATTTTCAGGGAAGGTTTAGTCTGCAGCCGTGGCAGCAAGAACCATGAGCAAGTTTCTAAAGATGTTTTTCTCCAGAATTTACAAGAGATATTTTGGTTTATCTTATGATCTTTGATGATCTCACTCTATAAACCCTTAGTTTTATATTAACTAATACCTCAGTTGAGAATGTGTGATGAGGTTCTTCCACTTAGTTCTATGATACATTTGAGCTTCCCTGAACTAATTAGAATGAAGCTCAGTAGATCACATCTCTCCCTCAAGGCCCAGCTTCCCTCTCACGCATCCAACTTCAACTTCACCAGATCAAGATTTTCATTTGGATGTGCACCAAATTGCAGATCCATGAATTATTCCCTTAGGAAATCAAGGTCAAAGATAAAAAATGTGCTTTCTTGCACTATCAAAAAAAGTCCTGGATCCGACCTGATCCAGATCTGCACCAACATTTGAATTTGTTCTTGTCATGGAAATCAGTCGGGTGAAGTTTGAACACTCCTGCTCCTAAACACACACAGACAGACAGACCATGCAGTTAAACAGGCAGATCTTTCCCAGAGAAGCTGGTCGGGACCAAAGAGTTACATTCAATTCAATAAAATTTTACTACAGCGCCAAGACTTGGAGTGAATGATAATGTTGCTCCACATCTGTTTTATCTGTTGGACTCGCACCACTTAATATTTACCACGTAGACGCTTCCAACGAGGACTTAACACTGACATCACCCACTTCATTTAAATGCAATTTGCATGTGGATCTGTTTTAATTTAAATGTAATTCCGGCCCCCGTGGGAGCACTCAGGCCACTGGGGGTCTACGTTACATCTCGGCGTGCACGTGCCCGCCTCCTGCTCTTTTCCTCGTGTGTAGTTTCTTTCCTGCGAGCGTCCGACTCAACGCCGCCGGCTCCCAACGGGTGTTTGTTCACGAGTGTGTGTCAGCGTGTCCACACTTCCCCCCCCTCTCCCCAAAGTGCCGTTAAAAGGAGCCACTCGGCAGAAAGTGATTCATGTTCAATTTCACAGAGTGCAATCATGAACCTTTGCTCCCCTTTAATGCTCACCCATATAAAGTAAGAAAAAAAAAAAAAAAGAGAAGTGTTTTCATCAGCAGCTAAAGTATGCGTTTTATATGGGGGAGCAAAACTCTGAGGTCAGCGTGGAAGGAAAACAGGAAGTTTAAGGAAATCGGGGGAAAAGTAATTTGTGGGATTATTCAGGTGTTTGTGCAGAGTTCACTTGATTCTATGCAGGAGGCTCTCGATGCTGTCCTGATGCAAGGAGGGAGGAATGAGAGGAGGAATGAGAGGAGGAGCTGAAGAGGAACGTGGTGATGACACGGACGATCAGAGAGCTGAATCCCATCCCGTCTTCTCCGCTGCATGAACCTGAGAAACAATCGAGGGCTGGAAAACTCAGTCATTCACGAAATCTAACCGACGACTCATTAGTTCCACGCGGACGCCTGCGGAACTCGTTCAGCCCAACACACCCGACGTCTGGCCAGAAAGTTACGACATCTCACCCCCCCCCCCCCCGTCCTGTCACCTCGCCAATCAGCCCATACAGTGAGTTAGTCGAGGAGTCAGTTATTCAGTCCATTAAGTCGGATTGGAGCCGTCTAGTTAAACGACTCTCTTCACACCTCGTTTCTCCGTGCACTCGCTTTTCTCTCATTTGGAGGAACTAGGTCAGAAAATTGAAAAGAAGGTGAAGAGAAATTACTGCGATAGTTTCGTGTTGGAGAACATTTCTGAGCGTAGTGCCACTTGTCTTCTTTCTCCGTAATTTCTAAAGCGTCTTTCTTTGTGCCCCATCTCAGATCCAGTCATTTTGTTTCTATGCCTCTTTTCTCCTTTTTCTTGCCTTTTTGTTCTGGAGCCTTCTCACACCTTAACTCTCAGTTCACAAATATATATTTAACACGTCTGTTAGATTCCTTGACAGAATGAATTTGCATATATTTGCATTAATCTGCAAAATCATGTCAATTTGGACCAAAGCTTCGTATTAAATGGAAGTAGTTTGAAGACAATAAGACAATAGAAAGTGAATAAATATGCATTAATTGCAGAATCTTGGATTTTGAAAAGCACTCTTCAGAAACTAATTTCTAAAATGTATATTTTTCTTTTTAGCGAGTGGTTTGAAATACGCAAATTCAGGCAGATGATTATTGGTGAAATATGTGTCGGTCCATATGGTGTCCTGGCTGTAATGTCCTGGAGCAAGGCACTAACTCAGCTGTTCGTGTTATGATCTGTCACTTTTGAAGTATTCTGTGGTGAGTTTTTCCTGCTGCCTATTTCCCTTGTCTCCAGAAAACGTACCCAAATGTGAATTCAAGAAACCAAACAGACACTTTTATTATCAACCGCTGTGACGGACATTATCTTAAACTGCAAAACACTCGGCCACTCCAGGACATGAAGGACGTGATCATTCCATTGCGATCCCATTACAGTGCATTGTACCAGCTGTGATCAAGGCGTAATATGTTCTATAATTGCAACGCTTCAAGTGGCTGATAATAATCAAGTCTTTGTTGAGAAGCATTTAGTGAAAACATAAGCTTTGCTGTTATGGCCCTAAAATATAAGACACTCCGCTCCACACCGCTGCTCCCTGTGTTTCAACTGTTATCCCACTGCCAGAGAATAATGCAATTATTATAAAGCAGTTAAACCACTGAGGAACATCTCTCGACTGTTTAGGATGAGATAATTAAATGGCCGTCATCATGTCCTTGTTACCATTAATTTAATGATACATTAATAGTGAGTAAGAATCTGTTTTGCCTCTACTCTCTGTTTGGTTTGTTCCTTTTCCACAGAGGACACAGCAGTGAGAACCTGCCCTGGCTGCTCAGCCTTGGTATCTACCAGCACACATGCAGGAGGAATATATAAATCTCTATCGCTAGTCCCTGTGCAACACTATACCTGCACACACACACTTCTATATATATGTCACGTGGAGGTATTAAGTGCGTGCATGCATTATATCCTCCACTCACACATGCATCCACAGCCGTGAGGCATTAAACGGCTCTTCTCAGTATAACTATGATTATCCGTCCGTCAATTGACTGCGTCTCCACCTCTCCTGTCTTCTCCAAATTGGCTCGTCGACTTAATGTCCTTTTTCAGAAAAACACTTCCTCCACAGACGTCCCAGGATGCCAATATCAATCTACTTTCTTTTTTTTTTTCTTCCTTTTGTAATCTTCATTTTCTCCTCCACGCGTCTTTTCATCTTCTTCAACGGCCCTCCGCAGAGAATAGAGCAGCATATGCAGATTCATTCACCTTGTCACAGTGTAGTATGGATGATTGTCTCCTTGAACAAATAGGGAACATGTGAGCGTGGTTCAAGTGTTGTGCTGCTTTTTTATTTCTCTATAAACTGTTTCTCCAGACATTCATCTCAATAGACATTTTACCCGTAACGTGCGGTTTGGAGCAAATCAGAGTTTCAGTTGAACATGATGGTTCTCTGCTCTGCACCTTATTGCCTCTAAACAGTAAGGAAAGGAGTTAATGGTTGGAAATATTTCAAACTCTATGGGTTGACTGATTCAGGTATTTACACAATAGTAGCTGACATCAGCGAGCTGCTTTACACCAGAGGATTTCAATGTATGGAAGATGAATGAAATGAAATTGTGAACACATTCTAAAGGCTGATCCCTTTTGACGAGGATGTAAACGTCTAATGTGAGTGTTTCCAGGAGCAAAGTATCCTCAATAATTGCGAAATTGAATAAGTTTGGAACTCTTTGTGGAATTGGCTGTTCAGTAAATATTGAGTGAGAAGGGCCTTGGGTCTGGGGGGTGACTTGAGAACTCTTCGATCACATAAATTTAACTCCAGAGGTTTTCTACACAAATTGGAGAATCCTGCTGTACAAACATCTATCTCAGCAGCTCTGCATTCAAACAAAACATAGAAGCTTCTGCCACTAGAGTTTCGGAGGTATAATTACAGCAGGACTCACACACAACTGGGCACCACTATGAATGCTTGTCCCAGTGCGGAGGCCGAATGCTCATTGTCCAACATCAGTCCCTGACCTCCATGAGCTCTTGAGTCCGAACAAGAGCAGATTCCACGAATCTTCAGCATGTCATGTGGTGGTTTTGGAACAAGATTTTCAACGTTATAAAGTTTGTGTCAAAATACATTTTAGAATTCAGCATTTATGGCCAAAATACTGTGTGTCAGAGGATTTTGTATTGTTTTGTACCCACATGGCTCAAAACCAGAATCCATGACCTGTCCCTGACTCTGCTGCTGCTTGATAACACACTCAGTATCTACAGAGTTTCTCCTGGAGGCTGGAGACTCCAACTGAACATGACTGTTGAATAGAGTCAGATTTTACTCCTGAAAAGAGCGACAGCACAATGTCAACGGGAAAAAAGGAAAAGGAAATCTTGCTTTTCTTCAGGAATTGCTTCAGTGCCTCGTGCAGTTTGGTCTCGTTTCCTCCTTCTCTTCTACCTCAGCCTGTTCCTTCCTTTATCACTCCCTTTACTTATTATATACTTCTATAATATACCGTAAAGAAAAAAAATGCAATAAAACTAATATTAAAAAATGGTCATGGAATGGGAGGGGGGCGGGGGGGAGGGGAGTGAACACATGGAGGGAGAAAGGAAGTATTTTCTCATTTTGCTCTGGACACACACACACATGCACACAGACACACACAGACACACACACACACACGCGCACACACACACACACACACACACACACACACACACACACACACACACACACACACACACACACACACACACACACACACACAGTCTACATGTGCACCAGAGGCTCTCGAGTCATTTCTGAAAACAAAAACACTTTTCAACATGCGAAATGAGACGATGTCTTTTTCTCCCTCTTCGTACCGTTGCTCCGCTTCCTTCTCTCCGTCCACAGAAATACTTCAGGGCTGTAATTTATCATAATTGTTTTCGTCTTCCACCGCCTGCTCTTTACATCGAGCTCAATCTTTCCTATTTATTTTTTATGCCCCCCCTTCCCTTCCCTTACGTGCTCTATTTCTTTATTTGTCTTATTTGCTCTCTTCTCCCACTTTCTCATTTGACAGTTTAAGGTTTGTCCATGGTTCACAGGGTTTAGAGCACACACACACACACACATACACACACACACACACACACACGCACACACACACACACAAAACACTAGAATTAATTTTGAAAAACAAAAATGTTCTATTCAGCCGGTTACATCATCAGATTTTCTGTGTTGTGGTAGAAAATGTTATATGAAGTCGTATGATTTTTATCAGCTTTATTCTTTGTCCTGTGTCACCTGTCCTTCATAGTTTTTGTCATGAAAGTTAATAAATAAAAATCATTCTTCTTTTCAAGTTCATTTAGTTCACAGAAAGTAATTTTGGTCAGATTCAATCAATTGTAGTTTATTTTAAGTCGTAAATCAAATTTAAATCAATCCAGCCAAACCAAAACAACGGTATGTGTGATTAGAAACAGATTCTGTGTTCACTCATAAACTGCAAGTGTAGAAATTAGGGAATTTAAATGTCAAATTCAGTTAAAGCAGACATTTAACAGAGTTTACTCCTTTTTTTCAGATTGAGCTCATGTTTACAAAGAGTCCTTAGAGTTTTTTTGTCTCCATGTCTACAATACTGTATATTGATAAAGTCATAGTTAGTGTTAGAATGAAATCAATGCCTTCTCATCGCAGTTTACTAAAGGGAAGTTTGTCTATTGGTAAAAAAGGAAGAGAGATGTGAGAGAGACCACGAGGACAGTGGAGACATGTGACGTCTAATGTATGTGAGTGTGAACATCAAGCATAACTGTGCAGGGATATCATTTGATTTTATGGTCCATTTGAGCTGTAATGGCACTGAAATAATGGACATCATAAAACTATAGCACCCTCACAAAGGTGTTAAGGCTAAATGTGAATATAGTGTATGTTAAATATTTCATGATGTATGCAACCCCGGTGTCAGCAGAAGACACAGGAAACAAAAGGAGACAGGGATGAGGTGTTAGAATAAAATAAGAGTAAAAGGTTGCATTGTATCGGTTTTATATGTTTACAATTGGAATTATTATTCAAAATGTCGACAAGTCAGAGAATTTGTTTAAATACAGCTTTGATTCTACTTGTGAACGTCTCCACAAGCTTTGAGGACCTGGATTTGGACAAAGAATGTCTTTCTCCCTTGCAGATCTTTCTAAAGCTCCATCAAATTGGACAGGAAGTGTCTCTGTACTGACATCTTCAGGTCTCTCCACAGGGTTTAACTCTGGGAGAGTAAGAGATTTGTCTGGAAAGGTACTGCATCATTGTCCTTTTAGTATGTTTAGCCAGGTGGACGACTTCAGGAGGAGTCCTGCTCAATCCCAACCTCTTCCATTTCTTAGGAACACTCAGAAATCATTTTTCAACATGCAATTAAATCAACAAGTCGATAAAGACTGTAAAAACTTCACTGTAAATGATGAGAGGGCAAAAAGAAGAACAAAGTTTGAGGAAAATCTCTTATCGCAGCTTAAAAGAGATTAATCAAATAAATTTGTAATAATATTCCCTTAAATAGCTGTGATGCTTGTTCCAACTAGATTGAGACAGTTCTGTTAAAACGTGTGTTTGCACATGAGCAGCACATTCATTCACAGCCTTTATTATATAATTCTCAATGTCACAATGCACCCCCGAGTCTCTCTTTTGCCACTGCTTTGATTTAGGATGAAAATAAAGAGGAAAAATGCCTGAGGACCAATTGTCAATCTTCTGCCGGAGGTTTGAATAGTTCCCGGTGAAAATGAGAGAGTATAAAGTGGATTTATGCTGAGGGGAAATAGACACAGACACTGAGATCTCTATTAAACTACTTGTCTTTTAAGCAGCTGAATAAGCTTTTTATTCAAATTTCTTCAGTGTATTTGCATGATTGGGGCCTCAATGAAAACTTGGCTCTTATAGTCACATTTACAGTTTTTTACATTATAAAGCTCCAAAATCCACCATTGTCTCGTCTCAGCCATTCACTTACACCATCATCCTTATTATTGTTTTGTCTTCATTCAGACCAATTTCACAGATGTATCGTCTTTTAAGGGGAAAATAGCTCAGTCGCCCTCACCAGAAAAACAGCAGCTAAACTCCTTCATTCAAATGCTTCTTATTGACCGTTTGTGACCGTTCTCTGTCAGAAGCAAAGCCCGACTCGGTGTTTGTCTCCAAACCTGCAGACCCCAATTACCCTCCTACTTCATATGTGTTCTTTCTTTTCATTGTGTTTCTTTCTCTGTACTAAAGCACGTTACGCCCCCCCCTTGTCTCTTGCATCATGAACTCGGTCTATAGGAGCCGAACAACAACTAACAACCCACTCAACCTCCGTCTTCATCTGACGCTGCAGCTCTTAGCGTTTAATCGCAGCATCTCAAACACACAACAACTCCCACAACACTTCTTCTCACCCTGTGCATTTCCAACAATGAATGAAATGACTCTAATGCATGTCGGCTTCTTCCCCTCACTTCTTTAGATTTTATTCCAACAGCTTCATAAGCCAGAGAAAATGTTTGGGCCTCATGAATTCAACAATCCTTTGCCCCTGTAACTTCAACATATTTGGCCCAAAATTAAAATATAAACACTTTTTAAATAATTCTCAACCACCTTATTGAAATCAGTTATTACAACTAATATTTGGTTTTAGTCTTAGGTCAGAGAAAAGGCTCCTGAACCCCCACACGTCCTCTGGCCTGTTCTCATTCCAGTGCAGTTCTGCTGCTAATGACTATAATTTGTGGAGAAGAACAAACACAAAGTGGATGAATGTATCTCCATCACAGCCTCTAAGGGCCCACTTACTCTTATTTTAAATGACTCTTGTATTTATTTCCTACTTGGGCCTGATTCATTTGTCAGTTTTTATTCATTTCTTTATAGAACATAAAGTTTATATAAACCCTAAAAGCAATTAAGGTTGTGTTTCCAACTTTGGAAGTCCTTCTTTTTAGTCTTAACTGAGAAACTTACTAAAATGATTTTCATCTGAAGTCACCACAGAATCTTGTTTGGAAGCAAAGGGAAAGTACTTAATAATGTTTTAAAAGCGAGACATGTCTCTTTTCACCAGTGTCTGCTGGGACCGGCTCCGGCCCCCCCTCAAAGGAAGAGGAGAGAAAAAGACTTGTAGTTTGTTATGTACAGAAACTGACGGACGGACGGAGGTCAGACGGGGTCGGGAAGCTTCCATCCCACTGATCTGTGTGGAATTATGGATTTAAATTCTCAAGATTCATCAAGATGATGGAAGAAAAAAAAAGAAAAGTCTTGTACGTCTTCTTAAGAACATCTCCAGGGTGTTATTCCATTTCGGTTCGGCACCAGCATGTAAGGGTCAAAGGATTTCTGTGTCTGCTGTCAGAGTCGGTGCTAAAATGAGTTTCGCTAATAAACTGCAATGAAATATTCCGGCGTGCTGTGGCGTGGATTCCTCCGTCTCACGCACGGATCCCCGGATCGAGGACACAACACACAACGAGCGCTGCATTCACAGTCTGATTACTTGTTATATTTTCTAATGGTACATTAACTGATTTGTTGGCCACTCGGGGGCCGTAAAACAACACCGACGTGTTATGTCCTATTAAGTTAAATATTCTTTCGAGCTGATAAGAGCTGCAGTGGCGGCTGACGATTCCCCGCAGGTTCATCACTATTAGCATCTTTCACATTACACACATAGCTCTTAAAATAATGAAGAGCTGATGCGTCGAGGTGAGGCCATAAAAAGAAACTATTAAAATTGAAAGTAGAGACACAGGTGACACATCCGACTGTGGGAGACTCATTTCTGCCTTTGATTGCGTTACTGAGATATTTGCTAGGCATCTTATTCAGGTTTTTAATAAGATACAAAGAGAGGATATCTGAAAAATGCCAAAAATTTTAATTAAAATAGAACAGGAAGCAGTTTTAAAGAGATATTACAGCAGATGCAAGCACAGGTTAATATCTTTTTGAATCACATAAATTATGAATGTATTTCTCATTCGCTCTTTATAAGGTAAAGGTTTGGCTCGTGGTTAATCGAGGACACAAACCGTCTCCAGGGAGATAGTCCGCTTAAAAAACTGAATCAACACACAGCGATGACTTCTTCTTCCAAAAATATACTTTCAAATTCAAATGAGTCCTTTGTAGAGGGAACGTGTCGGCGACGGGGGGGTTCAGGTGTCACCGCTCTGTCTAACAGGGCGGCGGCTCCGCTGGACTACAATCAGAAAAGTCATTAACCTCAATAAACGCTCCCTTTTTAGCCCGGGCGACCTTCGTTTAGAAAGTAATTAGGTCTTTGACACCTGAATGGACGATGTCACAGGGGCTGGGATGAGTTGACGCTTTTTTTAGATGCGACCGCTTTTAGGTAATGGAGGTAATCCCGATGAAGATATAACGAGGTAAAGAAGAAGAGAAAATCGGAAAGTGACAGTTTGCCGAGCTTAAAAAAGCAGCACATCTGAAACTTCTTCATCCCGGCTGGTTCCCGCCTTCTGCTTCCAAATCTCACGTCTGACAATTATCAGCGGACGACGCCTCATTCTGGAATGAGCCACTGACCAGACTCCGTATCCAGCATCCTGTCCCTGTCTGCTCTCCCCCGGCCCTCTCTCTCCTTCACACTCCGCCGGCCCTCCCTCCGTGAATCATCCGTCTCAGCTATTAGTACAGCCGGCTGCAAACAGAAGAGAAAAGCAAGGTTCAGCGACCGCACGGCAGCGCTTAGCGTCACCAAATCACACGGGAGTGAAGGATGGTCACAGCAGTAAAAGATCCAGACGACTGAATTATGTTCAAGGGAAAACGCTCGGACGCAGTTTATTCTTTTATTTATGCAGGAGGGGAAAATGTAAAACCTCAGAAGCTCACACTGAAGGAATGAACTTTAGGGTGAATTTAGTTAAATTTGTTGCATATTCTCAAAGGCCAAGGATATTAATTCTGCCTGTTTCTTTGTGGTCTCTTGTACAGTGACTCATGATTTTGGGATTTTACAACCAAGCAGGAAAGATGCTTCTCAGACTTTTATCTTTTATATTGTCATCATATAACTGTTTGTGTAACTGTCTGTGTCACATCAGATTAACTAAAAGTACACTCTTATAGTGTCACCGGGGTAATATGTTATTTCCAAGGGCTTTTACTTTGAAATTCTACATCAGATTGTCCTGATTTTTACTCTGAGGTGATAAACTTTCATTAAGTGAAATTAGGTTGAGGAAATCGGACGTTTCTCAATAACTGATTCTGTTATTGTGTTGCTTGAGCTTAAGTTTTTCTTAACTATAAAGTTGGACTAATTATTTACACGAAAAATCATGACTTATTTTTGTCTCAATTTTCTCTGAAAGAAGAATTGTTCCATATTTTATCTTTAAAACTACTCATATTCATGTTTTTTTAGGACAAGGACATATTGTGACTGTGGAAATTTGAGGATTCTTTGCAAAGTTTTAAATAGTGCGTTTTTTGTTGTTGTTCCTATGAAACTGTTCAAGGTTCGAGTTTCAAGGCTCAACTTAATTGTCATTATACAATAAATTAGAGTAAAATATGCATGTAACAATGAAATAAATAAAGTATTTATAGTATAAAATTCTGAAATTAAATAGGAAAAGTAATATTTACAAGAAAGATAGGCAGTCACTTAATTATACACGTTGACAAACAACCCATTTTATTGACAACCCATTTTATTGCCCCTGTAACATCAACATATTTGGCCCAAAATTGCAGTGCAGTTCTGCCGCTAATGACTATAATTTGTGGAAGAAGAACAAACACAAAGTGTATGAATGTATCTCCATCACAGCTTCTAAGGGCCCACTTACTCTTATATTAAATGACACTTGTATTTATTGTACTACTTGTGGCTGATTCATTTAATTAATTCTATAAACCCTAAAAGCAATTAAGGTTGTGTTATCCCTCAACACACAGGGTTTGTAGTGTTGATTTATGCCGTTTGTCCAACTTTTCAACTATTTTTTGGAGGAAACTTATTAAAATGATTTTGATTTGAAGTCACCACAGAATAGACAAACAAGCCATTTTATTGACAGAAGATCGAAGAGAACATAGATTAAAATGTTTTTAATTAAATTTAATTCTGTTTGCAAGGTCTCAGTGCTGCCCACACTCCCCCGACCCAAACTGCTGGTGCTCCCTCGTCCTCCTGTAACTCAGGAACGATCCTCAAACCCCTCCTCTCTTTCACCGTAGCCGTAAAACACGGAAACATGAACCGAGTCGGTGTTTCCTTTCATCCTCTCTCACCTCATCATAGTGTTGAAGACCTGCTGCAGCTCCTCTGATACTGTTGCCACATTAATAGACTCGACGTTGTGCTGCTTAATGAGTACACAGCTGCTTTGACCCCTAAAGTGTTCAGCATAAAAACACACGTATTAATACTAACACACAGGGAAGTGTGTGTGTGTGTGTGTGTGTGTGTGTGTGTGTGTTTGTGTGTGTGTGTGTGTGTGTGTGTGTGTGTGTGTGTGTGTGTGTGTGTGTGTGTGCCTTGGGTACATTACAGCCACCAACCTATTAATCAGTGTAAATATAAAAGCTCTCACACACACACACAGACTCACATGCACATGAAAGACTCACACACTGCAGAGTATGACCAAAGAGCAGCCCGCTGTGGGACGCCCAGGAGTGTATTACACCAGGAGCCATATTAATCAATATATAAACACCGTCGCCTGCTGGTGAGGGAGCAGCAGCAGGGGTTGAATCAAGGCTATGGCACGCGTGTGTGTGTGTGTGTCTGTGTGTGTGTGTTACTTTGCCGTGAGCACCTACACTTGTCTACAGCAGAGATTTGATGCTTTATATTGGGTCTGCAGTATAATACTTTACTGTGAAATAATAATAATGATTTATATTTGATGGTTTTACACATTTGATACTGCAAGCTACGGCTTTTTTTATTATTTATTTCCAGCAGTGCGCGGCTCTAGTTTACGATTCGAGTTCCTTTCACTTTATCCGCTTGTTGTGGCGTTACAGCCTGTATGTGAAGTGGATTAAATTCAGTGGATTTAATGACTTATGATGTTAATGCCTCTTTTTTGTGACTTTTTTCCGACTTTAGTTCAAGATAAAAAAAAGTGGCCAAGCAAGTATTAAACCTCTATGAAGTGATGCATAAAAGGAAGTAAAGCTTCCACAGAGTGACCTTGGAATGCGACTACAACCTCATCAGTGGCCAGTTTAGATTAAATGGACGCTATTAAACGAAAGGAAGAAAAAGTGAAACACACACACAGAGTAAAACTTTTTTCCTCAACATTGCAGGGCTGTAAATTGAAGGTTATTCCCCAAAGAAAATTCTGCAGGATTCTGGATTTCTGGCATACAAATCCACAAGGGAACCTGAGAGCTTATTTTGCAGAGGTATTTTTTGACAAAGTGTGGTGGTCCATGAAGGCAGACATGAGGACAGGTTATTTTTAGAGGCTGAACAGGCTTGGTGGAGGTTGAAATAATCGTGATATCGATTTAAAATCTTGACAGTTGACTTATGATAAGTAGGAGCCTTGTATGAATGTGTAGTGATATGATTATCCAGCCCTCCTGTATACAAACTGTCATCTCAGCGGCTATCACACCTTGTTTGATCCAAATATACCAGATATCAGGTGTGAGCCTCAGATTAAGGTCCAGACTTCATGGACCAAGATTGAGCCCGACCAAGAGGTGTCCAGATTGTGTGGAATCTTTTTCTTGGATAGTCCGGATATCTATTTAATTTAACAAAGACTTGAACCTTGATTCGGACCTTGAACCAGACTTCCTAGTGTGAAAACCCCCTAAAAGACAATTGTGAGACATATAAATAGACTTTGAAAGTGAACAATAGTGAAACGCTCCTTTTTAAATGTTTTCTCTCCCGTCAGTTGAAAGAACAACACTCATCTTCGCTGTTTGTTTTCAAGGCGTGAAACATTATTGAGTCACCTGTACACCTGCTTTAAATGGAGAGAGTTGTGAGTAACGATTCCTGCCGCTGCTCATCAGATCCACTGAAGCTAAATCACAAGTGCCAGCTCTTCTTCTACCCGTCCTTCCTGTCGGCCTCTGTTTCATTTGCAATTTTCTTTTCTTTGCTTTCTGTTTTTATTTCGGACGCCCTGCTGGAAACTGCCAGCCGCTGAGACAAGCTGCAGAGAATTAAATCTGTTTTCATAGCGGCTACACCGGCAGCTTATTATGTTCTTTGTGACTCCCAACAAAACACACAGGCACAAACATGAAGCTGTGTGCAGCTCGATATCACAGTCACTTGTCTGCGGTCGTCTCCCGACTCATTTATCATCATTTATCAGTCTTCAATTTTAGAAACAGAATCAAGCAGGACAGAAAAACATTTTCTGAAGCGCCTCTCCTTAGAAATTCATGAATTCTCTTTGAGTGACGACTCCAGCAGCAGCAGCACACTCACACTTTGGCTACAGAAATGTTTCAGGGCTTTTTTCCGTCTCTGGAGTTTCCTGACGACCAAAACCGTGGTCGCCCCTGGAGCTGTTTGAACCGCTGGTACAGGTGGGGGGTGCAGAGTCACCCGAGGCTGCAGCGACGGTGTCTGAGGAGCACAGTGGTCCCGGCACTCTCGAACCGCCGGCGCAGGCAAGAAACGCCATGAGGCCAGAAACCTGCCACTTCATACATTTCTGTCACAAAAGTTACAGCCGGGGATGATGCAGCTGTGTGTGAGGACATGGGGGGGGTGGTGGTAATGGAAGGTCAATAAATAAGAAAAGTAAAGTCTGTAGAAATATGTGCACAGAAGCTGCACTTGTTGGTGGAGTCATACAACAGCAGTACGGTTATTCTAGTTGTTTTTTTAATTTGGTATAAATGCGATATTCAACCCAGCATTAGTGCATTTAATCAAACAATCATTAAATTCAGTTTACAGCTTAAAAACACAAAGAAGTGTGTCAGAGAACAAGACATGAGGCGGAAAATAACAATCAAGAGCATTGTTGTTTTTACAGTTACTCAAATGAAAACAGTGAAGTGAAGTGAAGCAGCATTTTTAAATTAGTGATTGAAATTGAAAGCCAACAGAGCCAGGAAATACACATTTATTTTATATATATTTCCCGTCACTCAGTGTGTGTTCTCTGCTTCTCTCGTTCGCCCCAAACTCCGTCGTTCCTCTTTTGTACCTTTTGTATTTTCCTCTCTCCGCCTCCTGTGTTGCTCCTCTTGAACTTGTTCATCCGCATTAAGAAACATGAAGCGTGCCGGAGGATTCGATGTTTATCTCTCGAGTGAATTTCAGGTTCAAAGCAATGTGTCTGAGATAAGATGGCAAAGTGGCCTGTATTATATTGGTATGCATTAGCATGTTATCCTCTTGCTTGGTCTCGGGGAATTACTAATGATACTGAGCCGCTCTTTGATTTTCTGTCTGCATTGCTTTTAAAGGTCAGGAAACAAGGTCCAAGCAGATCTTCAAATTGTATTTTCCCTCCTCAGTGTTGAGTTACTGTATGTGTGATGCGGTGGAATAGAGAAACACTCTCAGGATTCAATCTGCGGTGCGTGACAATACGATTACGTCTTAATCCTTATTTCTGCAAAGGGAAAAAGAAAGAAAAGAAAAACACAACACAAGCCTGGCAGTGAAAGAGAAGTGAGTGTCTACGTGGATCTCATCGGTGTGAACACATTATCTGGACATGCGTGAAATGACTGTTATTAAATTCAAGTGTGAGTCTGCACCAACATCTCCAGTTTCCTGATGGAGCGACACAGCGGTTCAGCAGGATTCTTCATTCATCAATGGTCAGAGCTGGAATGACCCGACAATTAAAGACAGGATCTATTGCATCCGTCCTTTTAGCACAATTTATTGTCGGGAGGAAGCCTCAGCCTCAAGCTTTCAGGATAAAAGCACCGGACGTATTCATCACAAACTAACTGAAGACTTGTCCGCCCCCGAAATCAGTAACGGGTGCAGACTGCAGCACTTTTATGTAAACTGATGGGAAATGGAGAAAGATTTTACACAACACACAGAAAAAAGTTCTCAGTCCTCTGCATATAAAATTGATCAGATGTCGTCTTTGCAAAAACACCAGATTGAAGTTTGAGGTTGGATATTCACTCTGAGTTTCCACCAAGGGACCGACAACAAATTCCTGTTTGACTACGAGACAACTGCTTTGTTTTTTAAAGTCATATAACCCCTTGACTCCAAACCGATCCTGCATTGTATTATCGCCCTTGATTAACGGAAAAGATCCCTTTTTATTGGATTTTTAGTGCTTCTCTAGTTTTATATAAATATCAATATTTTCACAATTCATTCATAACTTTCAATAACTTCCAATGTCGATGTCCTGGACCTTCATCGTCATGATATAAATAAAAAAAACATGCAGCTAGATACTAAGATAAAATCTACTATTTTAAATATGAATCTTAAGGGAATGATCCAGAATGACATAACAATGACTATTGGTTTCACACATGAAACAAACACCAGCTTATAATTCCTGTGTTTTGTCGACTCGTCCATCTGTAACTCTCCACTCCTAATAAAGTCTTTGTTCCTCCATATGCTTCATATCAGCTGATATCCTAAATAATAAGAATGGTCACCACAGGTCACCTGCCAGTTCAACCTTATATCTTTAATAAGGAGCTTGCACCTTCCTTTTTCTTACAGAGGGAATTTCCTTTCTCTTCTCCTTGAAACACGGTCTGGAATGAAGCTCAAAGCACAGAGGGAAAAGTGGAGGTAAACAGGCCTGTGGGACTGGTTAGTTTACTGTAATAAGGAAAATGAAGGTTAGGTCTGTGGGGGAAAGAAAGAGAACAACAGCTTGTAGAAGAGGGAGGTGAAACTGTTTGAAAAATAAGTAAATAGGTGTGTTTGGCAACGGGGGACTTTGAAAATGTGAATGGAGGTATAGACGGATGGAGAGTGGAGAGGGGGGGGAGTCGAGTGGCAGAAGGGGTGTAGGACGGGTGAGAAAATGGGGGTTATAAGTAAATTTAAAGTGGAGGAGAGGGAGAATAGACATATGGAATTGAAGAAAAGTTGTGCTATTGAGGAATTGAACCATTTTCCCATTCAGCTCCTGTAACTGGTCGGCAGTGTCACTGTGTGTGTGTTTGTGCATGCGTGTGTGTGTGTGTGTGTGTGTGTGTGTGTGTGTGTGTGTGTGTGTGTGTTTGTGTATGTGTGTGTGTGTGTTAAACAGTTTGAAAGCAACAAAGCTTGTAATAGACGTTCCTCTTCCGTCTTATTCCCTTTTTCTCCTCCACCATATTTCCCCCTTCACTCCTGCTGCAGTGACCAGTGAACAACCCGGCTGAGGAGCCTTTCAGCATCAATAATCATGAGGGGAGGAGTGAGATGGGGAGGAATGGAGAGGAAGAAATATAGCTCACCCTCCCTGTGGCCTCGGGGAGTACGGCGCATTGTTCGGTATTTCAGCGGCTCGACGTGCACTTGCACACACACATAAATACAGGCTTGATATCCGACCTATTGAAAGTGCATGTCAGGTTTACTTCATCAATACAAATAACTGTCTGGAAGAGTCTCTAAATACAAATGAGAACTGCTTTAGAACGAGGGAGATTAACTTCAGGAACAACAGCGGGAGCACAAACGGAAACAAGAAGGAACAAACGGGAGGTGAGGTGTCGTGACCACGGCGCCACCAAGTGGTCGGCCAGTGGTAGTGAGCGCACGCTAATAAATAATCGTGGAAACTATTCCGTGTTTACGTGTTAAAGATAAATAACGGATAATGAGAAATGTCTTGTGGGAGCTTGGATTGGCCCGACACCCAAATTGGATCCCGCCTCTTAAAAATATTTGAAACATGGCGTCTGTCCATTTGGATGAAAAGCTCCCATGTTGATCAAAGAAAGTGAATCTCACACACACACACACACACACACACACACACACACACACACACACACACACACACACACACACACACGCGTTTATGATTTCACTCCTTCCCTGATACACTTCCACACTGAGCCCCCCGGACTCCTGGAGTGTGGAGTAGCTGAATTTAATGGTGTATTTCCTCGGGGCAGATAAGTCGGTGAGTGGACACAGGCTTAGGCTTGAGGGTATAAAATTGTAAATTGGAACCGCTCCACTAACATCAGCCATTATGTTCCGCGTTGCTCTTTGACCCAGAATAAATGTGGTTTATGGATCTTGGAGGTTTTTTGCTTCTCTCTCTCTCTCTCTCAATACGTGAGGTGATATTTTATATTTATCTCATTCTCAACCAAAATTAACAATTAATTAACTAACTGCTGCCTATTCAGCTGAAGCTTGGTTTGGCGTGTTTGTCTGCTCCGTAGACCTGGAGTGTTTTATAAAAAACTATTAAAAACACATCAGTGAGCCACATCATTGGACTTGGGGGGCGTTCCTCCATTTCCACCAGCATTGTTGTTTACCTCGAGTAAACCTCAGAAAAACACATCCTCCAGCTGCAATAAATTCTCACCAGAACTCCAAGTTCAAAAAAATAGCATTTAATCATGTTTGACTTACGATTAATGACAAAAGCTGAAGTTCCCGGTTGTTGTTTTTATTATTATTTCGCCTCTTATTGTGTTTTTTTGTCTTGTTTTGACAAAAGCATTTGTTTTGAATAGACTTGTGTCCTCAGAAGGGGTGAACGGTTGATCAGAAGTGATGTGAGACAGATTTTCTTTTCTGATAATAACATTAGGCTTTGAGACACATGCACAGAACTATATCCAAATATATATCCCAAATAATCTGAAGGGGCTGTAGGTGAGAATGCAAATGTCAGAGTCAGTGGCACTAGACATTTTTCCAGTTTGCCAATCCCCGAGTTAAGAACCCTTGATATGTCCAGAGGGAGCCCATGTAAGAACACAGCAGGATTCAATGCAAGAGACTGTTGGTGAAGTGTCCCCACACCCAAAGGGATGCAAAACTGTCAAAAAACTAAAAGAATTCAAAATCTCAGGGCGAAATAGAGATGTCAAACACATGCAGAAGATGCAGACAATTATGTCGGCTTGGAAAAAACAAGATGATTAGAGAGGTTTAGGTGAAAAGGGCAGACACCTGGCAAGTTGTGCCCTAAACTAGTAAAACCTGATTACCAGCAGCTGTATTGATGCGTCATGTCCTGCCTCCTGCCTCCTGCCTCCTGCCTCCTGCCTCCTGCCTCCTGCCTCCTGCCTCCTGCCTCCTGCCTCCTGCCTCCTGCCTCCTGCCTCCTGCCTCCTGCCTCCTGCCTCCTGCCTCCTGCCTCCTCCATGCAGACGCCACCCTTCACCTGAAAGCTGCGGAGAATCTCCTGCTGTGTTCTTCATGTGTGAAAGTCAAAGGTCAGAAAAGTCGTTTTGCAGAGTTCATGTCTGAGTGTTGAGGGGAGGGGCTTCTGAAGGTTAGCGTCTTGCACAGCGAGGCAGTGAGAGCAACCACATCTGGATAGAAGGCATTTGCCACTTTCCACTCTATTAACAGTCATTGACGTCACAGAATACTAATAATTTCGAGCTAAAAGGCTCCTATAATTTTTAATAGTGACTGTAACACACCCTGTTCCTCAATCAGTGAATATTAGCTGCAAACTCAGCAAACCGTCGTATAAATAATTTCTGACGCTCACTTGGGAGAAGTTCCGTCTCATCTGCAGCTTCATCACGTTCAGCGCCTCGTGATCATTTCCTAGCGTCGCGTGGCGAAATTGACTTGATAATTTTTACACCTATCATGCGTCGTATGAAGGAGTCCGTTAGGTTTTTGTTCCATCTTGTCTTTCACGTGCCTCCTCCTAACTGCAAATTAATTTGTTGCCAAATGGCGGAAGGTGGGCTCTGTGACGGGGGGGGGCGCTCGGTCAGGACTAAATGTTTAATGTGCTGCGTGTACATGTGTTGTGGAATGCATGTGCGGTGTGCCTATAGGGACGTGTGTGTGTGTCAGTGTGTGTGTGTGTGTGTGTGTGTGTGTGTGTGTGTGTGTGTGTGTGTGTGTGTGTGTGTGTGTGTGTGTGTGTGTGTGTGTGTGTGTGTGTGTGTGTGTAGACTAAATGTTTAATGTGCAGCCACCGTTCTCCATTTTCTACATTATTAATCAGCCAATAAGGTGAATCTCTCTCTCTCTTCCTCCGTAATCTCACTGGGAATTATCTCGCTTTGCCCGTTACACTTCATACACGTGTGCACAGACACACACACACACACACACACACACAAACACACACACACGCACACACACACACACACACACACACACACACACGCACACTGCAGCGTACGCAACAGTGCCCAAGGCTCCCTGCCAGTGAAAAGTCAGATCTATGACAAACTGTAATCAAACCTCTCATTTAATTTCACTCGTACACACAAGAACATGCATTGTGCAGAATGTAGAAATAGGTTGTATTAGTCCAGATCACAAATCGAGGCTGCAGCAGGAAGGCCTGTGTTTCCACAAGCACTAGCTGTATATTAATTTACCTCGGCGCAATTATTGTTAATCCCATCGACTCTAAAAACCACATGTCAAGCCTTAAGTGGAAAGTACAGACTGTCTCTGGTCCCCGGCTCGGAGTCTGTAATCATTCGCCGTTTGATTTCCTTTGCGGTGACGCCATTAATGAGCGGGGATAAACAATATTTATTGAGGTTAGCGACATGGAGGGACTCCATCAGTGTGAAGCCTCTTCATTAGACCCACATGAAGATAAGAGACATGACAGGGTCCCCTGGAGTCTGGACCCTGCTGGTGGTGGCGTAAGATCAGCGGGAGGTTGATGGAAATTGCTTTTCCTGACAGTTCACAGACAGACAGGAAACAGAGGAATTAGCAGGGGGTGACATGAAACCACGCGGCAGCCACACTGTCATCCATCTTGCATTCTGCTGTGCACAGTTATTGTGGGAAAGCATCGTCTGTGGGAGAGAGAAACAACAGAGGAACAAAATCAAACCTTTATTTGGGCCAAGACTTGAGCTCTAAATGCTTCAATTAACCAGAGCAGCGCCTGTTTGAAAACCTGTTTGTAATGGACTGTTTGCTTTGTTTGTGTTGATGCTCCCAAGTTACTTCATAGTTATTCCAAGATTCAAGATTCAAGATTCAAGATTTTTGTATTATCAAATGCACAACAATAACATAAAGCAGTCACTGGCAATGAAAAGCTTGAGTCACAGGCTCTCTTTTAGCAATGCTCAATAATTACAACCAAAAATATAAAATAGAAATAGTATAAAATAGAATAAAATAGAATAGAAAGCTATACAGCTCCTTGTCATTAGTGAGTCCTCCTCAAACACCTCTACAATACACTGTCACTTTTAAGTGTTTGTGTGCTGGACTTTTGATAAACAGTCAGAGTGAAGATAGAAAATGTTTGTGTTCATTCTACCTGGTTTATCTGCAGTGAAGATTGTATAGTGAATGTTTATTTGCGTTACTTCCTGTTACTGTTTCCATGTGTTGTTTATACAAGTTTGAATGATTTACTCAACTGGTTGCATGTCGACTTTTCAAAATAAAAGCGCTGTAATTCTGCTCTGTAAAAAGCATTTTAGCCACAAACTGAACATTTAAGACAAATTGGCAAACAGGAAGTGATTCTGTGAATGTTGTTGCCATGATGGAGGTGAGTACTTGTTGCCAGTCAGTCGTATATGGTGAAATAAAATATTAAAATTATCATTGAACCACTGTGTGGCCGAGGTACCACAACACGGTTGTAGTTTATTCAAGGACCTAGAAGAAGACATGCACTAAATAATTAAACTTGGTGTCCCTCCTTAAATTAATTAACTTAATAAGTCCAAAGCCTCCTTGGCTTTTATTGACAAAGAAAACTACAAAAGTGCTTTTTAGAAAAACTTTAAAGAAAAGTAGAGGCAAAGTGGAATGTCACTCCACATACCTAAAGGCCCTTAAGGTATTACGTATTTATTCAGTATTGTCCGAGGTAGTGTTTCCTTAGGCCTACGGGACGACATCCACAGTTGTCTTCACCACCAAACAGTGTTGGAGCCGTCCACATATTTTCATCCTGGACACACCGCAGCCCTTATATATATATATATATATATGTATATATATACATATATACCTGAGTCCGAAGTGTTCCCTCAACCTTATCTTTACTTAGGCATTGATTAGTTTCATTACAGCTTCCGCAGCAGCTCGACTCAGCTTGATGTTCACATCCTCGGCTGCAAGAATACAGGAGAGGAGGGAGACGTGAGTGGGAAACATAATGAATAATAAAACATCGATTGATGCATTTTATTCAGGCTCTCCTCGGCTCTGGTGCATTTAAATATCACAGAAATTAACTATATGTTCTGAAATTCTCCTGTCCTTTCGGGATTTTGAAAAACAACGTGCATGTATTAACATTTTTGCATTTAAAACGAATTTAACTTGTTGGTTAATGATTATTTGCATATATTAGAAGCCAAAGTGAAACATAAGTGCTAAAGATAAACAGTTATTATAATTTTATTGCACCAAAACATAATGTGTTCTACCCTGATACATGCCACATCCTTTTGCCAAGCCATATCTGTCTTCTTAGGGACAACTCTGTCATATGTTTGTTGATTGCGTCGTTTATAAAGCTGAAAGACATATTATTAGACCAGTTTAGTATAATTGCAGTCATTAATAAAGCCAATAAATACATTCACATTAGAAATTATATGTCATCCATAATCATCAGCGGTGTAACTTCTATTAAACCCTTCATGTACAGTGACTCTGATAATGTATGGATCTTGTGTTGGTGTGTTGATGATAATGAATCAGGACATATTTCATCATAACTGCAGAATAAAGGCAGAGAAATGGAGTCGAGAGAGAATCATGATTCTGTATCCAGTGATAACTGCGAGACAAGTTGCTGCATTGAATAATGTCGGACAATAAAAAATGAGTTACTCCAAAGAGCGAAAACTCTTTGTGACAAGCGTTAGATTTGTTGTAGCCACGCATGCAGATAATGCTCGCTATCCATTCTTTGTGTAATGTAACTTAGACATCACTCTCAGTAACTACAGCAGCTCGATGGAGCGTTTAGCTAAACATCCATCATCTGTCCCTCCCTTTCCAGGACTTGGCTCTGGGCTCCTGTTCTGTCGTTCTGTGTTATATTCTCTTCTATTTCTCCAAATTTAACATACAATAAAGAAAAGACTCCAGTCAGTCAGCTCTCAAAGTTGAATTTCACATATAACCAAATCTGTTATGACACTATTTAGCATTTGCTTTTGGCTTCTGGAGGATTTAAGATTGTGGAAACTTGGATGACACCACAGGAGCAGCATGAAGGCATTTTCTGTTTGTTGTTTCTGTTGTTTTTATTAATTTAAAGAATCGGTCACCATTTAATCCCATTATAGTGGATTTGGCTGCAACGCGTTTTACCCCTGAAGCTTAATGGCAGCAGGAAAACACAAGGAAACAAACACCTGTTGCATCAGTTTTCCTGAGCTGCCACTTCAGGACCGATTTCCCTTTCTGTTTTAACAAATACAGACATATGTTGATTTTTAAACCCCGTGCACCAATTAGAACTGATGTATTGTGACACCTCTGGATGTTAAGGGTTTAAATAAAAACGCCGTTCAACAGAATACGCTGGAGTTTTGTTATTTGTATTTTATCTGTGGCGTTGCTGCAGCCACTGCCCATCCAGGGGTGAAGTGGAAAATGCTACAGAGGCGCTCAGCGGGGTTGTTTGCCCCGAGGCCTTGACAACACACCGGCATTATCCTCCCCCCCGACATTCATGTGTTGTCTCCGATCCACCTGATGCACCCAACCGATTCACAGGGAACCAAATATCATCCTGCAAATCTAGATATACATAATTTACACGGTTGCTCAGATATTCAGAGGAATGATAATATTTTATGACAGGGCTGTGAGGGGGGGGCAAATGGAGGATAGACATACTGTTGTCTGGTATAATGTATACATAGAAAACTCTTGGTTGTATAGGAGCTGGATGAGATGCTTTGTTTTCAGCCAACATCAATATTCCACCTGCATCCTCTCAATCAACAACAAGTCTTTTCTTTTCTGTGTGAGAGACGGATTTCAAAAGTAAGTGTGACCATGAAATGACCGTGAAGAAACAAAGAAAGAAAGAAAAATACAGATAAGTACACAATGTACTCGACGGCTGCTCCTTCACTCAATCAATTCTTAAGTAAGTTCCACTTGATCTGTGAAGTTGAAGATTATATCTGGGGTAACAAACATTTAAAGTTTTGTTTTAAAGATCTTGCTCAAATAGAAAAAGGCCTGAAGTAGAAATAACACAATGATTATTCTCCAATTGATTCTTCAACAGTATCAGTTGTATAATTGTGTCAAGATTATTTACAAGGCAAAATTACACTAGCGCAGTTGAACCAAAGTGCTGCATAATAACAAACACAATCTGGAATGAAAATAAATCATAATAAAAATCTAAAATAGAATTATAACACAATATAGGAAAAACATGATGTGAATACGAATAGAAACAACTTGAGGACACTTCTGTGGGAACATGAGGGTGTTGTGCAATAGGAGTAGACTTGACGTTGGCTAATTATTAATAATCATGAAATATGATTATTAAAATAATAAAAATTATCTATCAAAAATAATTAAATTATTAATTGAAGATGATCAGTAATCAAATAACAATAAAACCACTAATGAGAAAATAGGAATTATCAATTAGAAAGTACAAGCTATCAATTAACAATGATAAGGTTATCAACCAAGAATAATGAAAATAATTAGTCAAAAACAATAAAATTATCAATTTAAGAATAATACTATCTATATTAATAATTGAGAAAGGGGGGCACCACCCTGGTTTCCAGGGACCAACGATGTCAAGCTATAATTATCAGTCTCATAATGATAAATGTCAAATTAATAATGTCAATATTTTAATATTAACGATTACTTAATAAACAGTGAAGGCTTCTAAGTTCGAACACAGGCAATCATAATCCAGCTGCAATCACACACTTATGCACAAATAATCACAGACTACAGATACTTTAATTACAAAAGTATTTATTAAAAAGGGGAAATAAAGTTATAATGTTATTCAATGATTTATCATTTTAACAAGCTCCAATATTTCAAAGATAAACACAGCAGCAGCACTTATCACAATTCAGAAAATACATGTAAAACCTGCGGTCTACCTATGTATGTCTGTCTCTGTGTGTGTGTGTCTGTGTCAAAGTGTCTCTCTGTGTATGTGTGTCTAGGTGTGTGTATGTGAAATATAAATAATATTATCATTTTAACAAACTCCCATATTTCAAAGATAACAAGAGCAGCTTATCACAATTTAGAACACGCATGTAACCTCTGGTCCATCTATGTGTCTCCGTGTGTGTGTATCTGTCTGTGTCTATCAAAGTGTCTGTGTGTGTGTGTGTGTGTGTGTGTGTGTGTGTGGGTGGGTGTGTGTGTGTGTGTGTGTGAGAGAGAGAGCGAGAGAAAAGAAAGGGGGCGTGGCGATGACGCAGTCACGTAGTGACATCACATCTAAGATGGAGGCGATCATGATTCGTGGAATCAAGGCCTAAAAACTCTCAAAATGGCGGATTGACTACAAAACAAGATGGCGGAGCCGTTATGAATTTAGAGCCAGAATAGGAGGAGAGAGGGAGCGGAGGCGTGGCAATAATAGACTCAAAATGGTGGGTTAACTTGCGTTATTCAAGATGGAGTCTATGTTAATGACACCATGTGGCCGGAGCTCACACTGGTGGTCGTCACATGAATTACACCAAGGAAATTTTAGACAAAGAGAATTCTTATCTCTGCTTGGCTTTGGGGGCCGAATGGTTTCCAGATGTGTTCAGCCTCTCTAAGCATAGATTTAACTATGTGACATGACCTGTATTATAAATACAGGTCAGAAGTGTGTATAGGTCGGTTTAGAAGGAGAGAGAGAGAGAGAGAGAGAGAAAACATGTAAGAAGCTCTTAAAAAAATACGCCTGAGATGAGTTAACAGTGATTCACCCCTCAGCCCTCAAGCGAGCGTTGTGGGCCGAGGTTCTGATCGGTGAAATCACTGCAGACTCACACAGACGTTAACAGTGCGGACGGAGGCTTTCCTCGCGGCCTCAAGCACTAACACAAAACCCGGAAATGAACCGGAAGTAGCGGCTCGTCGTAGCCGGCTAAAACAATGAGACTCAGCGGTCTCGCAACAAATACAATCAAATATTAAACAATATGCTACGTATCAAAACTAACATCTGCCCAGACAACATAAGTCTCTTACTGTACAACCCTCGCGATGTGCCTGCGCGAATGCGCGAACGTGTCGGGGGCCAGTGAATCATGTGGTCTCTCTCACGAGCGGAGCTCCGGGCTCGGCCGCTGGACCGGACAAGGAGCGGATTTTCTCGTGCTCCGTGACGGGATGAACGTCGTCCTTCTTCTTCAGGGATGTGGAGCTTGTGCTCCTCACAGGAACGTGCGGCTGCTTGTAGTCGTTGTAGATCGTGTGGAGAAAGCATAAAAGTAAAGTCCGTGGGGAAAAATGAAACAGTCTGAGATCGTCCAGCGAGCAATTTCCTGTTTGATCTTTCCAAGTTAAAACAGGAAAGGTCCTTTTCAAAATAAAAATGTCGACTAATATAAAAGAATAAATGAATGAAATGAATTGAAACAAACATCTTATTGCCCCCTTAAGCAACGGGAACCTCTGGTCAGACCTGAGGAGGCCTAACTGGAACGTCAGTGCTGGAGTGAAAAAGAGGACAAAGAGAAAAGTAGTTCCCTCCTTAAGTTTGCTGGGTTAACTGGTGAGACCCCGGGGGGGGGGTCTCGTTGTCACATCAGCATCGGAGTAAAAGAGAAAGGTTTCTGGAAGCACAGCCTTTTTAAGTCATGTTCCAGGTGACTCCCCCCTGGGAGGAGGGGTCAGGGGTCAGTGTGGCCCTCCAGCCAATTGAGTTGTCAGGATTTGGCCCCCAGGGGCGGGCTTACAGTGGGGACCCAGGAAGTGACCTGCTGCCACATGGAGATAAGGGCCCCATGCTGGATTTTTAAATGTAAGGGGTCTCCTGAAGCGAGTCTAAGGTTTTACGACTCTTTGTTCTAAGTCAGATCACTGGGCCTTCCCCAACAAGGGTCTTAGTTTTAAATGTGTTGACAGAAGGGGAACATTTGTAAAAATTGTAAAAAGTCAACTGTTACAAAGCAACAAACGGATGATCACATTTACTCTTTAACTTCGACTGAGGAATCATATTTCATTTTATTACAGAGGTAGAGAAGCTCAGAGATGAAGAAGAACATGAAACTCAGTCCTGAACCTAAACCCACGATGCTGTCACTCTTCCTCAGTTATCGATGCTGTTTGATTGATCTTCATTGATAATTATAAAAAAATAAACACAAATAGATAAGAAAGTAGTGTTGTTTCTTTCTCTAGTTGAAGATTTATTCAAATACGTGTCCATCGAACTATCCCACATACTAGCTGTTTGGACATCTAAATAAATTAGAAGTTTTTTGATTTTTTACCTTGGCTAGATTTGACCTCTTTGAAAATCCCTCTTTTACGCCGTCTTTCTTCGTCGTTGTGTTTCTAAGAGTCGTAAAAATGGCATTACCTTGAACTAGAGAGCCGTTAGACTTTACTATTCTATTATGAGCTCTAATCCCCCCCGCTCTCATCAACGAGAGGGAAAAAAAGTAAAACTGCAAAACACATTCGCACACTGGCTTAGCACAAAGAAATCAGGATGGAGCAATAGTGCAGAGCAACAGCTCCCAGTGCAGCAATTTAGATAAACACACACACACACACACACACACACACACACACACACACACACACACACACACACACACACTTAGTGCAGAGGCTATAGACGACCGCAGAGAATGATCCTGTTATACAAATACGGCAAAAACAAACATAAACCGGGGAATAAGAAGCAGAGGGTGAGCCGGAGCCGTCCAGGCCCTGAAGACGGTGAAACGTCGACCTGACGGATTTCTAACAAACCGTCTGAATTCAACAGAAAGTTTCCTTAAAGGTCCACTGGGTGAGATATAAGTGAATTGTTCATTGAATATAAATCAATCTTTCTATATGTGGGCCCTTTATATTTATATACTTTATATTTGCATAAGGAGTGGGTCGTCTCTACGGAGGCAGCCATGTTTTTGACAGTAGCCCAGACTGGACAAACTAAACACCTTTTGAGTTTCCACAGGTTATCCTTCATGTTTGGAAGGGGAGGGTGAGGTGAGGGATGTTCAGCTGCAACATCCAACCTGACCACTAGGTGTTGCTAAATTATACACACTGAACCTTTAATGTTCGTACATTTTTGTTGTTATTGAGTGAGAAACAATCGGCCTCACTCAACATTTTGGTTTTAGTAAGCCAAATCTTTCTTTTCTGTTTGTGAGGTTTGTGTGTGTATGTCTGCTACACAAAGACCAACAGATAAGTGTGTTAGTAGAGAATTTATAGGACTGGAAACCATTTAAAAGGTTTTAATTCTACCAGCATGTAAGTGGAGTCGAAGCGTTGGCCTGTGACGAGAATAAAGAGTGAAAGATTTGACTGAAAGTTAAAAAAGTAGCCTGTGATGAACATAGGACACGGTTAGTCAGAGTTATTAATGGGAGCCCACAGCAGGTCCTGTTTCACCGGCCATGATGGTGCAGTGAGCGGAATATTAATTATGCATCAAGTTTGACAAATTTGACATATTTAAATTCAACACGGACCATTTATACAGATCAACACCGACTTATAATCCTTGTGTTAGAATCTGCTCGTGTCAAATATTTTAAATGCTTTGTTAAGACTCACTTTCTTCCTTTTGTCCGCTCTAGTTTCTAAAGAGCAACTTTGAGTTGCTGAGACTGTGATTCCTTCTCTGTTGATTATATCCATCCATCTTCTCAAACTGCTGAGGCCCTGTTCTGCAATTTTGGACGTATATCATTGAATGGTTTCATTTTATACTTTGTGCTTTTGTTTGGCTTATGAACACACAAACTGGACAATAGAGTACTGATGAAAATAAGCCGTCTATCAATTTGAATAAATGTAAAAATGTGCATAGTTACAGATGAAAGAAAAGTGTTAAGAAATAGGAAAAGCTAATTTATCCTAAACACATTCCATCCAGTTCATGATTGCAAAGCAACAGTTTCTAATAACAGTTTCCGCCCCTTGTCACATTCTCAAGTTTTAACAATAAATCTGATAAATATTTAGGACTTTTCCGTCTTTGAACACTGAGAAAAACACATTTGACGTCAAAGTAAAGGCCAAATACAAAGAGTGTGCACATCTGAAATAATATGAGTCCCTGCTGATGTGTTTCAAACATCCCATCATCGGGCGACGGCTTCAAATCTCACTTCACCACATCTGTGCTCTTTCACATCCTCGTCGTTAGTGAATTCTCCAGTAAAGTGAAAACCGTCTCCGTGGAGTCACACTGACCTCTAGGATTCATAATTACAGACACAAGTCCTGAATCATTCACTCCGCACTTCAAACAACTGTCATTATGGTCACTGTTTTCCATAAAAGCTTTTCTGATGCACAGCAACAGAAAGATGAAAACCCCTAATATGCAGCTTTATGATGTTTACTGCACAGCACGACCGACAGACGGTAAAGTGCTGTTTGCGGAGGTGAAAATAACCAAGAGCAGCCGGTTGTGGCGCTATGAAAATTCACAAAAGACTTTATTTTTTGCATTTTAATTTAACGTCGACCTCGCATGTGGAGTTGATTTGATCTTTACAAGATGGCAGCGAGTTATAAAAGAGAAGTTGTCTCAGTCAGATATGGGAGAGGCTGGCTGATGTTTCCACTCCCGTGGAGCAGGTTCGTTTATGTGTAATGAGGATGGAAGGAGGAGGATGATGCACCTGGAGCGGGGAAGTAATGCAGTTTGGTAAATGTACTGGCTGCTCTAATCACATCTTGTTATATTAATTTGCATTCATATTATATATTTCATTTTTATCGATGCACAGCGGTATTGAATTTGTATATTTTCCATTAGAGAAACAAAAACATCGTCTTCATTTTGACGTCTGCAAACAAACTGCGTCTCTGAATAATTTAACCCGAGAGAAACAGAGCAGTGTGTGTTGTTCTGTGTCTACAGAATCCTACTTGGATTTGTATCTTCACAAACCAGCTCTCTACACATTTTTTAACCTAAAAAATGCAAACGCATGCTGACTCATTTCGCATGTTTCTGACTGTTCTGGTCATTTTCAGAAAGTGATTTCAACTTATGCAGACTAATCTTTTAACCATGGACCAACACATTATGAATTTTTCTGCTTCCTCCAGCCGGCTTCTCTGGGTTTTTGCTAAATGTTGTTTCAGTTGTGATGATGAGGCCTCTGATTGAATTCGAACTGCAAAGTAAAGACAGTTAAACAACTGCTTAGCTTTGAATTCTTAAGTTTTCCTTTTTTAATTTCACATTTATTTTGTGTAAGCGTGATTATCATTCATGACTTTATTCTGGTATGAAAGGTTTTCAAAGTAACTATGGTTGCTGAAAGTGAAAGACAACTATCTCTAACCATAATGCATATCTAATAATGATAATACAACAATAATAATCTGATATTGCAAACTCAGCATGCCCAAACCTTGAAACTACACATCATGCATATTCTACCCCAGCAGGACCACATCAGACACTCGTGTGCATAATACTGGTCGGATTTTCAGACGGACGGCTTTTCACTCTTTTCTTTACAGCCCTCGTGAAAACACAAAATTGGAGTGACCCGCTGAACGTCTTATTTAAACTCGCCCACACTGTGCATCCATCAGCAGCACAGCGGGAGGGAACCTGGCCAACGCAGAGGCTGGAGATAGAGTCTCTAACCACAGCAGTCGGCCGCCGAGCTGTCCCACGATGGAGAGATTGAAATCTCTGCTGCCAAAGAGCTGTATAAAGCAGCGTAGCATGACTGAGCTGATGATATAATGTGACACAGAGGTCGTGAAGCCCTAGAGAAGAATTTTACATTTGCTATGAAGAACAGGCAGGAGGAAAAAAATATTTTTCCCACTATTTCAATCCCACATTTGTTCAAAACATTTCCTGTGTTTAATATCCTCATTGTGGAATTGCATGCATGAGGCATAATAAAATCTACCACAAAAATACTCTTGAGGAAATAAATCAGACTCTTCATGTCCTTTGTCCTGATTCAGCCTGATTTAGCAGACTTTTGTTGAAGATCCCCGACGTATAATGAATGATGATTTAATATTTAGCACTTACTTTAGCATTTTTCTAATAAAACGCATTTTGTTTCCACCACATTTGATATTTCTGTTGAAATGTGCAAATGTTCATCGTCACAGATCCCAAAATATGAAATGTGAACTTTCTTACTGAATTTCCATTGCATCTGTAATTTGTATGACAGATATACTTATTTTAAATAATTTAATATTTGGTGAAGGAATGGAAACTGAAAGAGGTTAAATTGTAAAGACGGTTTCATTGGAAAAGATTTAACAAGAGGAAGTGACTGTTTGAGCATTTACACCAAAATACTCTTTAGCTGAAAGTTCTTTTCTCGAAACCACTGAAGTGAAGATGAGTTATTCTCCGCTGCGCTGATGGATTCCGGGTAATCCTCAGAGATGTTCTGTGGTTTGTAGAAGAAGAGAAAGAAGAGAAAGTGAGAACGATGGGAAGTTCGGCAGGAAACAGAAAAAAGGTGAAAGTGTCTCGTGCTCCCTCCATTCTTTCTTGTCTCTGTGGTGCACCATCCTTCACGGGTCAGGGAGGGAGAGATTCAGACAAACTGAAATTCATGGATGTTTGATTGCCCTGGTGCTCGTTCTCCCCCCCACCCCCCATCACTCTTTGCTTTTTCCACCCACATCTACCATTTCCATTCCAATACCGTGTTTGAAACTGACTTTGAAAAGGTCAAATAAACCTTTTTCAATACATTTTCATCTTTTCCCAGAGCTTAACTTCCAAAAGACTTTCTATTGATTAATTTTAAATTATTCTAAAATGTAATATTTTGTTGGCAAGTAACAATTGGGCAAAGATCACGTATGTTGGAAAAATGCATCAAACTAAAATAAACTGGAGGGATTATACTGAAATTGCAATGCAAAAAAAAAAGATAAAGATGTAGAGGGCGGTCCACTAAGCAGAAGGTTGGTGGTTCCATCCTCGGCTTTCCCAGTCCACCTGCCAAAGTGTCCTTGGGCAAGATACTGAACCCTCAGACACTCTACAATGTATGAAAGGTGTGATACAGAAGAACTACACTGCATATAGAAGTGCTGTGTTATTCTGTGCATGAATGAAAAAAAAAAAAGCGATTTGAGTGGTCGATAAGACTGCAAAAGCAATTTAGAGCTTTATGCAATATGGCTGAAGATTGAGAGGGTCGCACAAAGTTGTGTTACACCTCCACAAATCGGAAAATCTTAACCTATAAAGCTGTGATATAAAAATAAAACTCTGGCAAACGATTCCAGACTTGCTTCCATGAAGATTTAGGGATTAGCCTCTCGTATAAAATCATTCAAACCCGGATCCCACCTTTGGCGTCTCGTGTTTCACAACGCTCTGACCTCAGCTCACTTTCCTCTCGTTGGCCTGATTTATGATGTGGTCTCTGATAAATCTGCCACTGTCTGCTTGAACCCAGCGCGTGCTCCATTTGCCCTGGAAGGATGCGTCTGTATACATGACAGATTAGGTGTTGATATGTCCCTGCACCTGTGTGACAAAGATTTACAGCTCCTGGCGCCTTCACCTGATTCTGATTGTTAATCCGTCTCGGTTCCTCCTTTTTTTAGCTTCCTCTCTTTTCTTCAGCAGGCGGCTGTGTTATCCTAAAGAGGACCTGTCGTCTGGTATTCATATCAAAAGCGTTCTTTTATGTAACCGATACAGTCTCCAGGAAAAGTGAACACGGCTCATTAACTCAAGGGAAAAAACTGACACTTTTAATGACTTTCTGAAAATGCTTTTAAAAAACCACAGAGGGAAACTTTACAAGGTATTTCTGTGAGAAACTGTTTAAATCAGTTTTTCTGTTTCGACTCGCTCCCCTTCTGTGGCAGCTTCTCTTTAGTGCTGTCTTTCTCTCGGCCCTTTCAATCAGCGAAGCATACGATTGGACAACAGTGTGTGTTTGTGTTTCCGTGGGTGTGTGTGTGTGCGTGCACTAGCAGTAAACATTGGGGTTGAAAACAGCAATGAGCAGATCAGGCATGTTGGCAAACGTCTCATTATCAGGAGCCCTGGTGGAGGCTGCATGAAGTGCACTCGCTCAGACACTCGTTCACTTCCCCCGACTATCTGGTCGCCGCCCTGCTGTCGACTTATTGTTACTTTATGCAACAGCTGCTCGGTTTAACAGTGCATGCACAAAAATAATCGCTTTTTAGGAAATACATAACGGAGAATTTGGTTGTGTTCAGTTTAACTGCAGGTTTGTGAGTTTTTCGGGGAGATCACAAAAGGTATAAACAATTTTCTTGGTTGTTTTAGTTTTTAAACTCTGTGTTTGTGTGAGTGTAACATGAAGATGATTCTTTTAAATCTTGATGAATTTTCTTTTGTGCTCATGCATTGTGTAAAATGAACCTAATGGTTTTATGTAACCAATCTAATGGTGTGGAGTGTGGAGGGTTTCCATATTGACCAAAGTTTGTGCTTTCTATGATGCACATTTGTCCAGCTGGCTGCATTGTGCAATGCATGGAGAGGGAGAGACGATGTTGTTTGTGTCCAAGTTCCCTAAATTACATCACACATGTTTATTTCAAGCCCCAAAGGAGAAAAAGTTGCATAATGGAAGCACTTTTGGAGTCTGCTGTGTGGTTTGTAGGTTTGGGAAATATGTGAGTAAAGTGGTAAAGTGTCCATCAGGGGTTGAACCCAGTGGCCGGTGCAGCGCAAATCACTTTTCTTTCTGAAAGGGTCTCACCCCTGTTCTCACAAACAACTAAATAGAGGTTGCTCAAAAACATGACCTCTACACAGCCAAGGCACAATGAGGACTTCTTAACTTCTCAACTCCAGCTTCGACTTCACAGAGATTGAATGCCAGGAAGGTCAGCGTGCACAGGAAAACAACTTTTTTCACAGTGTTGACTTGTCACAGAGGGAAAGACACTGGTTTAAATTATTGATGGCTGGATTCCATTCAAGGTCCTGTTACTGTTTATTTTAATTTATTTGTGTGATTGTCCGCTGTGAAAAAAGACCGATCAGCACCGTCATCCTCATTCATTAAACTTGTGATAAGTATTTAAAGGAAGCGTTTGTAAATGGAATCATTAAGTACTGGCACTTGACTGTGTTTACTCCCAGCACCAAACGGGGACACAGACTTCTTATCACACACAGCGGGGGGGCGTCACCTGAGCTCGTACAGCTCCCATCTTCCACGTCTGTCTCCTTCACCTGAACAACAGGGAAGTAAACGAGCAGCCTGACTCCCCCGTGTCTCCACAGCAGCTGAGTGGATGGCAGCTCAGGCTAAATGGGAGCAGCGACTCATCACAGTCCAGACTTAATGGGTTTTTCGGCACTAGGGGGGGTCCTCCCTCGGTAGTGCTGTGAGACCCCCTGTATTTTGCACCCAGTGTTTTTAATTCTGTTCAAGTTTCAACAACTCCGGCCAGACGTACTGTAATAACTCATTGAAACTGATACACGAGACAGTTCTGCTTATCGACTGCTGAACATTAAATACCAGGTCCTTAAGTGCTGCAGTAATTTCGTCCTTAATTTATTCACATTTTTAAATTTAAATACCCCCAATCCTCTTTCTGGGATAACATTGACATTTTTTTGAAGAGAGAAAAGTACAATTTCAAAATAACTTAAGACGTCTGTCTGGGGAGTTCTAAAACTGTCAGAACTTGTTTCTTTGAGTTTTGAAGCCGATTTAACTTTCTAAACTTTCCCAATTTAACCAGAACTTATCTCTAAAGTTCTGCAAGTGCCCCCTGAGCGCCCATCGTCCGCCCAGAGCAACCTCCACGAATCTTGATGACCTCAGTGATTTATTCATTCGAAACATATTTAGCCTCAAAGCATGAAAAATTAGGCCCTGTGAGTTGAATAGGACGCTCAGGAAATGACCAAGTGTCCCTACGTGACGAGCTGGGACTGAGGATGTGTGTTTTTAAACTCACAGATATTTTATTTTTCTATTTATACTAAAGATACAATCGCTTTCAACTTCACACCGGTGCCAGTGTCTGAGCTGAATACAGATACGGGCCGTGACAGCGACGGCTCCGGGTGATGAAGTGTCATGTGATTTTAAATGCTTCTGCATCAGGACTGCTCGGAGGAAAGTCGTTTCTCACACCATGATTATCAAGCCATCACAATAAAACGTCACGGTGAAGCGCTATCGTGAAGCCCATCTGAATTTAGAAGTGGGTCAAACGTGGTTAAATGGTGGAGATCTAAGTGATATGAAGACAAACGACAAGAGGAAAGCTCGGAGAGACGACTTCTATCAAACAATCAAAGTTATAATCGGCACAACTCCAGGTAAATAAACAAAATGTGTGTGTTAGATATTTCTATCAATACACTACACAAATCCAGTCTATTACCCAAACTGGACCCTTTCTCCAACCTTCACATAAACCTAATTCTACTTGTAAGACAATTACCAAATTTTAATCCAGTCCAAAAATGTCCTCTGTCCAAAGATGTCCTCACTATGAAGGATGAAATACTTGTCCTCAGAAAGCTTAATGAACAAGAACACATTCTGACTCACAAATGAGCTAAATGAGGCTTTTGTTCCAATTGCACGTCAACCTTAATGAACTGGTCTTTAGTCTGAAGAGTTGTCCCCCGAAGGAAACCAGTGACACACACATACAGTTATACAGTCTACTCACCTTTTTCACACTAGCTCTTCCTGATCCTTGTGCCAATTACAGCCAGGTACTCTTGTTAAGTGCCCGACAGGGGCCTGGAGCGACTGGATCCTTTTAGAGAAATGTCACCAGGAAGGTTCTCCCTTAGGAAGAATCTATTTTTGTTGACGGTGCCTGACTTCAGTTCGGAATTTGGCCATCGGGATGTCCTGGAGGTTGAGATCTCGATGTTCTCTTTTCAAATTCCTGGAATAAAATTTCTTTGACTATGACTTTGTAGAGTCTCACTGCTCTATCCTCTTGTTTATGGAGGATTCAGTCTCTCGCGAACTGAGGAACTTGGAGCTCAGTAGAATTGAATTTGGGAAAGATCCAACTTGTGATACCCTCATAGTACTTGGTGTCTCTCTGCCTGTTTAAGCCGTTGTCCTCCTGTTGAGGATTACGTCCACTCTTTCTTAGAAGCGAGAGCCAGTCGCAGACAAACAGAAACAACTGTATTGACACAAAAAAGGCTGTGTATTTTTTATGGCTGGTAAAATTTACCAGGCCAGTTGAAACACCTATTTCTGACCTTTGTTTGCAGAGAACAAAAAACAAACTTTGTCCCCTTCAGCGGCTCAGATGAGGAGTGACACCCAGATGTCCCCCCCCTCCCGTGCACACGTGGCCTCCACATTCTAACCTCCGCTAAAGATCTGGAACAAATGACTGAACTTTGAAGTCATTCTCTCAAACAGGGGCATGAATCAGAAGCGTTTCACCTGCAACCTGAGTTGTGTTTTCATGTTCCTGCCCCAGTCTATAAACTTTATTGGGTGCAAAAAATGTGCTTGATCAGTATTCACACGTTCTTCTAATGTGTGTGTACATCTGCTTCTATCAGAGTAATGCTCCAAAGTGCAACAGGTGTATTCCACATCTTATCCGCAGCAGCAAGAGGCGGCTTATTAACCAACTGCCTTTTGGTGAAATGCTTTTTCTGCTCAGTGGGGAGAAGTTGTCAGCGGTTCAAACCTTTGAGTTCCTTCTGGGATTTTTTTACGAGTTTGGATTCAAGGAATGCTAAACCATGAAAGAGGTGAGATGAGCACAGGCATTTTAACAAGGAGTGCATGTTTAAAGGAGTGATGTGTTTTCAAGTTTCTATTTTATTAAACTTAATTCACGGATGAACAATTCAAGCGATGAGACAGAAAATGTGTTTTTAATTATTAGAAAATGTAACAAAAAAGGTCCGGAGGTTGTTCACATTAGCAGCAATTAATAGGAACCTTCACTCTGAACTGGATACAATAATTAATACTAGAACCATCCTGTATTGTCGAGAATATAAACCCCTAATTAAACTTCTCCTCACAACCAATTTGCATACAAAATATCATGAGATTAAATTCCCAGCTAACAGCTATTTATAGGTGCTTTATTTTCACAGTAACGCAGCTCAAACTCAATTTGTTTTGTACAGTACATAATAGATTCCACTGCGCCGCGATGCCGCTCATCCACCGAGGCACAGACGAGCGAAATGTCTCATTTAAATTTGTAATGCTGATATTTCCACCAGGCACATGAAGGCAGTGTCGATTTCCACTCCAGTTTTTTTGTTTTGTGAATTAATTGCTGCTGAGTCAGCCTCTGCCTCGGGGGGGTTCGCTCTGTGAAATGTGATGCGAGGTAAAGTTGGAAAGGGAAGCAAAGTTTTGTTCAAAAGACGGGAAACAGGTTTTGTTTATCCCGCAGACACACGTGCGGCAGACTAAGTGGTCGGGATCACGGAGGTTAAAAATGTGATGTTTTGATATATTTAAAAGTTAAACCAACTGCAGAAGCTCTCAGCGTTACGGTGCATGACAGCAAGTTTCAGCTCAACACATTTTTGACACAGGACATTGACATGATGAAGGCATGTGATTAAATATGGAGTCATATTTCTGGTCATCAAACAAGTGCAAATCCGATATTAACTCCAAATATACTGCAGCTCTGTTTTGATCTCTACCAACTCAGACAGTCAGACATTTGGCTCAATCCTAAATGTTCCGAAAGGTTGACCAGCAATTTGTTTCTGTCTTTTTTAATCTTATTGGATTACACCAGAGGCGGTTATTTTCAGTTTCTGGAAAGAAAATATCTCTCTGCTGTGTGTGTGTGTTAAGACGGAATCAGAACGGGACAAAAATAGTAACTATCTGGTGAACCTACCAGAGCGTTTATCAGCCAAAGAGCAAGATATCGGACTCAGGAGCAAACTGAGAGTAAATATCGGACGTGTATTTGCTGGATTAATTTAATACATTGCCAAGGATTGTGTTTAGAGCTTTTTTAGGGAAATATCGAAATACCTTTATACCACCTCTGGCTGCAGCAATAAAGTCGTACGTGAAATTAGGAAAGACAAAACCAAATGTTGCCGTCATGAGATTGTGTTTCAAAAAGTGACCGGCAGAGCAGCATGAACAAAAGAAAATGCAAATGAAGTAACTGCTTCAATTAATATCAGATTATAGTTACAGCTAAATCCAATCATAAATTACTGATGCATTTTTCATGCAAAAGTGACATTTCCAGTGATATTTAACTGTAACATTTACTGGTTAAAGAGAAGAAAGCTCCCTAGGAGTCGCAACCCCATGACCAAGGTCCAGAAACACACACAGCTACATTCTAAAACATAAAACTCGAAAGGGAAGGAAAAAAGAATCCAGAGACAGAAGCATAGAGACGGCGGCAGGAGCAGAAAGAAGCAGGAACATGAAGATGTGCAGAGTCACAGGCTGAGGGAGACACGAGCTGTGAGGTGAGCAGAAGAGAGACGAGGGCAGAGTAACCGATGAGTAAGAGACGTTTCCAAGGATGAACCTACAACTCTGTGTGTGTGTGTGTGTGTGTGTGAGTGTGTGTGTGTGTGTGCGAGAGAGAGAGAGGATAGAAGAAGAGAAGAGCAGAGCAGACAGTCAGATCTCCTCAGACTGCTGCTCGAGGGAAGTGACCTTTACAAGAGCCCAGTTAAACAAAGTGTGTGTGTGTATATGTGTGTGTGTGTGTGTGTGTACGTGTAAATGTACTTTTGGGCTCAACTGTGACTGTAACGACCGTTGTGTCATTTGTATTAACACACAAATTAAAAGGGGGCAACATTTATAGGTATTTCCAATAATACTGAATAGAAAATGGATAAAGTATCTATACTATTGCAAACAAAAATGTTCCTAAAACAATAATTCAAGTTAGACATATAGTTTGAATGTTAATTCCTCTTCCTCTGCGCTCGACTCATCTTCCTGTGGATTCAACGCACCAGCAGCACAAACACAACAACAAGGCTCAACCAGACTCGGCTACACACTGCGGCTGTGGGAGATCGGATAACGCACAGCGAAGGGAAAAGAACATGACGGCTACACAAAAGTTTGACATTTGGACCCACGTTCAAAACGATGCCGCAGAGAGAGAAAGGTGAGAGTGTAGTTCTGAAAGGAGAGAAACCCTGAGGCTACACAATCACTGGGAAGAAAACCACAAACCTGAAGAGCCGCCTCAAGGCTCAACACATGGAGATGGAGAAACTAATGCCAAGATGTCAAATAACTCTTCTAAGCTCTGAAAGCCTCATCATGTCAACTACTGAACGTGTTCCTGTTAGTTATCTGTGAGCATTTCGCACCAATGGGACACTGCTATATTGTCTCTATCGCCACCTGGTGGCTGGCTGCAGTTTAAATCATACGTTCACCCTCTCCTATGTTAATAAAAGGGACATGGATTAAATTAAAAATCAAAGTAAACTCCAAATCTGTTTTTCTAACAGATTCAGTTTTCTTCAGAAGTCCTCGTCACACTGATGTTTGTTTAAATTCTTATTTCAGTGGTAAGTTTAATTTTATTTCGATTGACAGTTGGGTCTGACTTGTAATCGGTCAAATGAGTGCATGTGAAGTTTGTTTTTGCTTTGAATACAGTCTGTGGGCAGCAGTTAGCCTCCAAGCATCTAGTGTGCTTTGTGTACAAACAGCTTAACCTCCCCAGATGTCATATTTCTGTCCGGCAGCCAGTAAAAAATTTTAAAATAGCAAATGCACCTGCAGCCATCTGAGCAAACATGAGCATATTGGTCTCAGAAGGAGGTGTGGCCAGTCGTACTGTTGGTGCCTTGCTCTCTTGAAGCATCAGACAAATATGATTGCTATATGACCTTATCTGAATTTACAGGTTTGGTATTGTAATTTATTTCATGAACAGTGTATGTGTCTGTCTTTCTACAGTTGTGAGGACCAATTGCAGTTGAACAACCATCATTGTGAGGACATTCTGATGAGTCCTCTCATCTTCAAAGGGCCGTTTGAGGAGGAAGACTTGGTTTTGTATGTGTGTGTTTGCTTGTGTGTGTCTGTGTGTTACATGTTAAGCCTCCTCCGATGTGCGCAACACAGTATCTTGTTCATTCCGGTGTTGACTCTCTCTGACCTGAGGCGAGGACAGTAAATTGGCACGGTGCAGCGCTAAGAGAAGTTTGAATTGAGGTGGTGCCCTTGTGAGAGACTCTTGACTTTCAAACAAAAACTTTCAAAGCTAATTGAATAAAACTCGCAGCGAAGATCAAGGGATTTCCAGTCTGATATTTACACGGCGTAAAATAGATTTTACAAGATATATATTTTAACATGGGCTTCTTGTCACACAGGTCCTTTCTGAAGTTAAATATCAACGCTGGTTATTCACCACAGGATTCATGTTCGTACTGATGAAAAGCTCTCAGCTCTCTGGTGCTACACCGTCCTCTCCCTGTGCTCCTGTCAGATTAACTCCAGGTTCACTGGTTCTACCCAGATGATCCACACAATGCAGACAAATTAGTCCAACTTTCATGGCGTGTAGTGCATTGTATTAGTTCATGTCAGTACAGCTGCTGTCTGCCTGTCTCTGTGTTGAGACACCAACCCCTTCATGTGATTTTTTTCTCTGCCCCCCTGCCCTGTGTATCCTAGGAAAGCCTCCAGCACCCCCCTCAGGCAAATCATTCCCGGGTCCCTGCTCTCACGGCACAGACTGCAGGATGCCAAACATCAGAAGAAACCCAAACAGCTGAACAGGTGTGAGCGCTGATCGCTGCCCTGTCAGCTTCAGATAACGTGCACGAGGACCTTCAGACGCGATCAACTCTTGGAGGATGGAGGTTTAGATTTGAGCCAAAATGTAGAATCAACAGAGGAATATGCAAAACAGAAAATCAAGTAACGTGACGATAAATTAAGTTGAGAAAAAATCAACGTGAGGCCAACAAACGTACAAACAGGATATAAAAGAGGCAAAACGGAACAAATTATAAAAAGCTACAAGCCAAAAACACAAGAGTGGAGCTGATGCTAAACATCTTTGAAATGTACTTGATGCAGAAAAACAAACTTGCAAATTTGCTTTTGGTGTAAACTGTATGTGAGACAAGAAATGCTCTCAATGCTTCTTATTTAAGAATCACATTTTTTTATTATTTTTTATTAGATTGTAAACTCAGCACAAATTTGATGAGCTGGAAAAACATTTTTTTTAAATCATACGATAAATTTTTGTTCCTGGTCATTCACATGTGTCATCAGGCAAAAGGGTTGCCTTATTGTTACCATGGACATTTACTTTTATTCTTTATCCCTATAATAAACAGTATAAATGTGTTGAACTCACCCAAACGTATCTTATTTTGTCTGGTTCTAATTTTTTTGCCATTTTCATGATTGAAGCTGCTACAAAATAAATAAATAATAATATATTCTCAACCATAAATGATGTTCAGCTTCATTTGGAAAAATCTGCATCAAAAAACTTGAATCCTCAGAAGTTTTATCAGCATCTGTGTCCAGTTCTGCTCAAAGTTTTTCCACATTAAAAGCAAGTTTCTTTCGCTCCTCAGTTGCCAAATGCTTTCAAACACATGGGAACTTTTTGGTTTCTCTATAATTTCTCTATAATTCTGCTTTGTCTTGACCTTTACGTGCCTTGAGATGATGCATGCTGCTATTGAATCCGACTGGTTAGCCAATTAGTGCGTTAATTATAAACTGTGATACCACGGCCATCAACACTTAATCGGAAAAAAATGTAAAAGGGCTTTGATATGTTTTACTAGAGCAGATTTAAACCAATAAAAAAATCTAAACCATTTCAGGCCGGCACTGGGTTTTAAAGTCTGGTGTATGGGAAAGATTTGCACAGTTTTGTTTGGAATATTAAGTTTTGTTTGTTATTGTCGTCCATATATTCTCCCAAAAGGCAGATTACCAGACTCCATAGCTGTGTGTCCTCTTTAGGATGCATCTTTTTAAGTATACAGTACACACACACACACACACACTGAGCTTATCTATTTCTCATGGATTGTACCACTGAGGTCAGGTCGTGCCTCCTCATCAGCTCAGTAAATCTCTCGGAAACACTTTCAGCATTTAAACGCTTTATGATAATTGGGCTTCCTGTCAGACTTATAAAGTGTCGCTCCAAAAGCTCTTTTAGAGCGAAAATCAATGCAAAATAAGTTATTAAAGCATGAAAAAGTATAATAAAGCACCTTTATGTTCAGGAGCAGAGTAATCACCTTGTTATGGATGGAGTAGGCCGTGCTCTTCCATGTCCTGATGGGCTGATAACATCTGACTTCAGACCAGTGAATGAACGAGATGCTTGTCTCCTCACTCCGCTGTGGTCAACAATGCATTGTTTTGGTTTCCCTGACATTATTCACTATTGATCAGCTGCGTAGGCAAACAACAGCAGGATTTGAAAAGATCAAGTTTTATCTCACAAACACACACAGACTCGCCCAAAGTCAACATTTAATTCCAACAACAGGGAGAGAAAACTGCAGAAGGAAATCAATAATCCAGTAGAATATAAGACATCTGGACAAGGCTGATCTTTTAACATTTGTTTTAAGTTCATATTTCTCAAAATATCATCATGATGCAGTGTGTTGTTAAAAGATGTGTATGTGGTAATTCCCATATTATAATTTCAGCCTACATGAATTAGATTTAGTTGCTATTCAAATGTTTTAACTTAATAACTGCATCTCTCACAAAAATAAATAAAACGCATTTCTACTGCGAGTTTGTGTTGGACATAGTGTTTGTCTTGGTTTCATAGAAGTTCACATTCAAACTTAACAAAAAGCCACAGGCTGCTTGTTTTACCTGAATCCTGGTTAATCAGGACCCAGTATGTCTTACTGGTAAATGAACCAATAAAGTGCCCTTGCCAGATTTCACAGTGGTCGTGTTCCGTCAAGTAAAACTGGTGAGGAGGGAGATGTCTTATTCCATCAGCTTTTATTGGAACTGTACAGGGAGTGAGATTTCTCCAGCTGAATAATGATGAAATTAATAGCTAAGAAATGATGAATATCTTCATTCAACCAATTCATCTATAGTATTATTCCAATCAGTGCCAACTATAATGTGTGTGTGTGTCTGTGTGTGTGTGTGTGTGTGTGTGACTTGATGTGAACATGTGTGTGTTTTCATAATGTTTTGAACGAGATGCTCATACATTATTTTATCACCAGTTTGTTACTGGACAAAGAAAACATACCATTGTATGACTGGTTTTTTCTTCATGTGTAACAATAAAAGAGAAAATTAAAGTAAAGATCAAGTTCACCCTCGGGTCACCTCAGTCCATAAAAAACTTTCATTTGAATTTACCTTAGTTCTAGCAGGTGTGTGTTGAATAACTAATCCTGGGCCAGGCAGGGCAGTTGTTTTCCAGAGCGAAAATTTTGTTTTGCTGTGTTTACGTGGATGGTCGGGGGTGTTCATCCCCCCCTCTCTGAGCGTTATGGTGTTTTAACGATTCCGGCAGATGTTGTTGTTTTTGTTGGATGAACGCACTAAGCGGTGAGATGGTGATCTGGTGAGAATACCTGCCTTTCCTCCCTCAAGGGCACGTTTTACTGCTGCTGTAAATCAGCAAAGAGCTCGTTTTTGTAAGAATGATGCTGCCATCTCTCTGCTGATGGAGAAACAGATGACAGGTCGGCTGGTTCATGGATGTGTTGAGGAGATTGTTTTGTGTGTGTGTGTGTGATTAAGACGATTCAAAAACGTCTATGATGTTATTTTTAATCGATTCAATCACTCAGGCGTGTGGTGTTCACCATTACAGCTGCAGAAAATAGTGCTGTATTTAAAGGCAGAACATTCTAGATGAGATGATGGATGGATGAGATAGACTGAAAGAGAAAGGTGAAGAGGGAATGGGTGGAGACATCTCTTAATCATCTAGTTCTTCTCAAATTGTGAAGGTAAATCTTAATGCTTCAGCCAACCAAGACATTTTGGACAATTCTAATGCTTCCAACGTTGTGGGAACAGTTTGGGGAAGGAGCAGTGCACAAAGCAAGATCCATACAGGCTCGGTTGGGTGAGTTTGGTTTGGAAGACGACCTCAAAGCCATCCAACACCTTTGGGATGAACTAGAACGGAGATTGGAGGCCAGGTCGTCTCGTCCAACATCAGCATCTCACCTCACAAATGCTCGTCAGGACGAATGGGCACAAATTTCCACGGACAAACTCCCAGATCTTGTAGGAAGCCTTCACAGAAGAGTGGAAGCTGTTGTAGCCGCAGAGGGGAACTGACTCCAAATGAAGGCCTATGGATTTAGAATAGGATTTCATAAGAGCTCCTGTAGGTGTCACAAGACCTTTGTTCATATAGTGTAAGCACTCACAATTCTGACATCTGGTGAATCTAGTAAATTTAAAGGGGGTTTCGTAATGGGGCTGTCTTCTCGTTTCTTTAACAAAATGTTTCTGTCTGGAATATTTTTCCAGTAACAGACAGTAAATCACAGGCAGCAATTAAACCAGGTACAGCTCGACTTCTCATTCTGGAGAAGTGAAGCCTTATTAAATGCATTTCAAGAAGTTAAAAAATTCAACAGTTTAAACTGCATAATGCACCAGTTGTACACAACATCATCAACTTTTAATAGTGGCTTAGTAGGATTTATAGATTATCAATGTAACTGAGCAAAAAGTTAATAATCTTTGGCTCGAAATTAATTTGAAATAACTGCAAAATGCTAAACTCTTGGCTTTTAATTAGATGTAAATAACCCCTCTGCAGCAGTGAGACACGGGAGCCTCTGCCGACTCAGCAGTTGAGCAGTGCAATACACAGGCCTGCAGTTTGGAGAAAAGCAAGAAGCAATCCTTAAAAAAAAACCTTGTGATAGTTATATGGTGAAAATAGATCATTTAATATAACTATGACTTATCACAGATTACTATATCAATTACTGTTCTCGACTACTTAAATGACAATCCCCCTTTATCTATTCCAACATAACATATCCTTATTTGATTGAGTTGTTAGCTTTTGTTTAGCTTCACGGTTTGAACTCCAGCTGTAGTGAGAACATCTGATCTACTGCAACAGCTTCAGCTTCCTCATGCTGCTGCAGGACCTGCTCCTCAGACATCTGTCACTTCCCTGACTGCTCCTTCAATAATATTCTCTTCTTGGCCCCAATCCTTCACTGTCCTGATGCCTCTTTCCTACAAAAGGCATGTGCCTGAGCAACAACTTCCTCCCCTGACCTGCTTTACAGGCTCCTCAATGTCATGTTTAAACAAACCATTTCGCTGTCAAAGCTTTTTTCCCAATAACAAACTTTGGTTTTACTTTGTCATTGACCATTTCTCTTCAAGTTCACTAAGTTAAGACATTTTTCCTTCACCCAGATTCTGAAATATATATATACATTAACTTCTAGAATAATGGTGTAAATTTAGCTTCATCAAAGGAGGATTAAGTGGTTTGTTCCCTTCTACGATTTTCAATAAGAGATTAAGACGAAGGCAGTGTTTCTCACTGACACCATGTAGTCTCCATCTCCGAAACAATACACAGTGATCATCTAATCTGGCGACGTGCACACATCTACATCCAAGCACATATTGCAGATCCGGTTGCCATAATTGCTTGTTTGTGCTTTATTTTGTCTCATTTGGAAGCAGCAAGCTCTCACTTAGGCCTTGGCTGATTAGTGGCAATGTGGAGATAGATGTGGCTGGATGGTGAAATGAATTCATTTAAAAAGGAACAGCATGTTGGCAGTCACCTGGGAAATCAGGGATTAGATAAAGCTACCTGCGTTTTCTCCTCCAGGAGGAAGGAGGCATCGCAGACTGCCGGCTGTGTGGATGCAGGACGAGAAGAAGACGCACAGACAGGGACAAACACACGGGGACACAGACAATTACTAAAGGAGACGGAGAAGTCAAAGCATGAATAGAACAACCTGGTTCCTCTGGGAGAAAGAAAAAGGTTGAATCACTGACTACATGAAACTACCTTTTGGGTTTCTCTTACGCATATGTGGAAATAGATGAGAACCTAAGTGGGTTTGTGGAGAGATATTCAGGATAAGGCAGCTGAGTGGGTCAGGAATCTGATCGGGATACAGATTGGATTGCATCTTTTCCGAAAAGCACCTGAGGATGTTTGAGAAGGAAGCTTGTGTCGATCCTTTCTTCTAGACTTTAGCAATTGGCAATTCTTGCACATGCCAACATGCAGACTTCTGTGACATTGTTGTTTATAGTCCTGGGGCAGTGGAGCCACTCCTGATGCCCCCCCCCCCCCCCCCCGGCGGGAGATGCTTGAGAACCTGGTGCGTCAGAGGATAATCCTGTTTTGTGAGGACAGAAAATAGCAAATTGAGTTGAGATGTTGTAAAAGTACGATAACGATTTTAGACTCAAGGACAATCCAGTGTGGATGAAGGCTCTGCCGACCAGCCTCGCATCGAGTGGGGGGGCGGTGGGGGATTCTGATAAATGATGCATGTTTTCTGAAATGATATTGTTTCAGAGTGGCTATCAAAAAGCAGCAGGGCACGATGGGCCTGCCGGAGCACAGCTGGATTTCCAATCTCTTCTCAAAACCCTACTGCTTAGGAAATAGAGGAGATAAATGATAGATGAATTCTCGACAGGACTATTCAGTTCACTTAAAACCAGCGGTGTTGGTTTGAGGAGGCACATTTCCCACGTTAAACAGAGATGTGGCTCCCGGGTCATTTGTCGCGGCCCCCGAGCTCGATGGAGTCCCGGCTTTGTGAGCTGTTGATTCTTCTCTCGGGGAGACGCTGGTGTTTGCAGACGGCGCAGGTTGCAGATGGATTTGCGCAGCCAGGTGGGGCGATGATGAAAGGATCAAACTCCAGATGGCAGACATCATCCAGAGACAGCTTGGTGGGGGGGGGGGGGAGCGGCAGGCAGTGGACGGCGCTGATGAGAGCGACGGCTCTATCAGAATGAGATGGCAGGCACGCTGCAGAGACACTGTGTGTGTGTGTGTGAATATGCAGGAATAAAAGCTGTGTGAAGAGGTTAAATGGGAAAATCCAGTGAGGTGAAAAGATGAACCTGCTTTAACCACAGAGAGAAAAAGAAAGAGAATTTAAAAGCAGCTGGAGAGTGCAGAGACAGATGAATAGTTTTATAACGGATGAATAGTTCTAACTGGACAAAGAGGACTCGTTAAGTTATTTTAACTCGCTGTTATTTCTCCTTAATTATACATAAATCCCTCATGGGTAAAGGATGCATCCAGGCTTAAACGAGAGAAGAACCATTCGTTTTTCTACTTTTTCATCCTCTTCTGCTAATGTTTAAATATAGATGAGGTTCAAGAGCAGTTCACTGTCTTCACAAAGCTTCCCGACTGCAGTGGGATCACAATGTCTCCTGCAGAGTGGGGTCATGTCAGGAGGCGTCCTACTCGTGCAGTCACACTCATTTCATTTCCTCTTGGTGTATTTAAGTAAATGAAGCTTGCAACAATTTCTTTTTATGATTTGCAAATTTACTATTTCTTTCTCCACCTTAGTCCCATTTTCTTTTTGTATTTAACTTGTGGTTTCCCTGTGTCCCTATTTCACACAGAGATGTACAGATCCAACAGGAGAGTAAATTGCATCTGATTGCAGCCACAGTTTTTCTTTCATCCTCCCTCATGAAGGACGACACCATGTTCTCTCCTCTCCTTGCAATCAAAACCAGGTTAAAGAACAGGCTGTAGCTGAGGACGACTGACATGTTTTTCCTCCCAGCCGCAAAACTGAGCTGTTGATGACAGTGTTTGGATGTGTGCAGTTAAATGGCTGAGATTACACCTGAAGCGCGGCCTGAGCATCGCTCTCTGGGTCGGTCGGCTGAGATTTGATTTGCCAGTTGCCAAAGGAGCCTTTTATAGCAGCTGTTTTGTGGCTACATAGGCGTCGTATTGACCAAACAATCACCCGTGACTGTTCTCACAGATCTTACAGGTACTTGTGCCGAGAAGCAAAACAGCAGTTTGCCTCCTTTAAGGCTTCTTCACAGTGGGAATCTGTACCGTCAAGTGAGATGCGTCCAGGTTATTAGTTGTGTTTCTGCAGGATGTGTGTGTTTTGCCTTCACAGGAGGATTCAGGGAGTAAACAACCAACTCCAACACCGGAGCCGCAGTTGGTCCGAACATTTGTTTTGTCTCTTAATGACTTAATAATACTTCAGGGGAAGGTTTGTAGCTATGGAGAGGAAACAGCGTGAATGTGCAGACACTGTGGGTGTTTGGAGTAAAGTCATTGCATTGAACAAAAGGGAAATGAGGGAACAATGGAGCAGGAGCTGTTAGAGAAGTGGACATGTGGAGAGTTTTTGTTGTGAATTTAAGGTAAATGCAGGGACTCTGCTGCACTAATGAGAATGTGTAGTGTCTAAAAGTCAGAATCTTTCAGCCTCCAACTGCTGCATGATGATGGATGATTTATAATTAAAAAAATGTACTGTTCTCTGCTTAACACAAATGCTAAAGAAAAGAAAATAAAGGTATATTTTTATGCAACAGGTAGTTGTTTTCCATTTCACCTGCTTTGCACACATACATAAGATATGTAGCTCACCTCATAGCATCTGAACTATTGTGTTGTATTGTTGTAATTTTAAATATGGAAGTACAAAGTGGCACCCTCACCGTCATTTGCTTTTTTTTCCTGAAATTATTCTCATTCACAGTTTTCATATTCTTGTGTTAATTCCCTGAGGCTAAAGAAAACCCATTTTATAGAATCATGTACCTTTCCTGCAGGTGTAAAGTGCCTTGTGTGAAAAGAGAAGAAAATGAATGTTCATTTGCACCATTCATGTTCTTCTTCTTTTTTTATTAGACAATAATTGCCCATTAGGTTTGATAGTACTTTGTTACAGACTCCAAATCCTCCTATTGTGCCAAATGGTTTCATATCGTAATTGAGGAAGCGCAAAGCCCAAATGTGACTCATCCAATGTCTGAATGCATCCAGAGACCAGCTCCTCCTTTCACCTCACACACACACTGACACCTGTTAATTACAGGGACTCGAATTAACCAAGACTTGATGCTTTGAGCTTCCTCCTCACTTAGAGGGGAGAGCAGGGAGACGGGGACAATCAAAGATGAGAATTGTGGGGAGATGAGGAAAGAGGAAAAAATAATCTAGTTGTGTAACTTGAGACAAATGATATTCAGATAAGATTCTGTTCAATGGTACCTGAACTTCGTTATTATTTTAGATAAATTGGTAAGAAAGAGAAAGTAAGTGTATAAAGTAATATTTAGAAAGTGCAAAAATATTTAATGATAATAATTTTCCATTTTTTCACCCCAATCTTAACTGTGATTATTATTGTAATCTTTACTTTACTTATTTAATCCCAAGCAATTATCTTTTCGGAAACCTGATCAAACCGTGGCTGTCATCATCATTCGTTTAGTCACATGTTCAGTATCGTTACCGTGACAACAATGGTACCCCTCCTGACTTTTGGGGGGGGTTACTTCAGGAGATGCTCCTCTTTCAGAGGCTCTTGACAAAGGACCTCAAGGGTCATTGAGGTTGGAAGATTGGTTTACCTGTATATGGATTCATATATGTTTATTTCAGTCATAGGTTTCAAGCTCACAGAAGAGGGAGGTTGCACAGAGGTAACAGCGAGACAAACAAAGGAGGAATGAAAAGGAAAGGGAGGCATGAGGATGAAAGACGGACAGATTGGCAGGGAGGGAAAGAGGAGAGAGAGAGAGAGAGACACTCACAAGAGGAACTTTGCAGATCAAGCTGGAGCCTTGCATATGTAATAACCCGATGATGGATGGCTGGCCTCCAACCGCATCAACTTTGTGTAACTTATGCATGTGATTAACTCGCCGCACAGCGAGGAGTCGAACTGCGAAGCAAAGCATAAACACTTCTGATGAATGATAGATGGACAGTCTGGCAGGTAAATATGCAGGCGGGGGGGGGGGGGCAGACGCATAAATATGCCGACACGCAGAGAACTGGTCAAATAACGAGGCGGATGGGAAAATGGAGTCAGACCCAATAAATGCAAAGTTGCACAGATAAATAGTTTACAAAAAGAAAGTTTAGCAACAAAAGCCGGCAGACACTTAATGTGATGCTGAGAGTCGGAGAAGAAAGTTGGTTTGCAGCCAAAACACTGTTTTACATGCACACTTGTAACCTAATTATAATCGAGGGAGTAAATAGAGGCTTTTTTTAAAAAACAGATGGATTCAAGTAATAATTGCTCATCCCTCCGCTGCACAAAGTTAGTTCAACCTCAAATACCTCCAGGGTATTGAAAAACTGCAAAACAGATACATAGAAAAAGAAGAAAAGGAAACTCAAGTGAAAAAGGTTTTCACTTAAATCTGATTCATAGCTTTTATAATCATGTTTACATGGGACACATAATGAAAACCTACTGTACCTGATGCAGGACGACAAACATTTCCTACATTTGGTCAGTTATCTAAACAGAACACATACCGTTATTTCAGAAAATGGCCCAAAACTACATGTGTTTACATTAAATTAATTTTATTCATTCGTTCTTCTCCTCTCAACTGAACCAAGTCCAGTCCTGCCGGAGGTTTCTTCCTTTCTCTCAACTGTTGCCTGGTGCTCACACATTGTGGGAACTGTTAAGTTTCTCTCCATCTTATTATCATGTGTAAAGTGCCCTCAAGATAATTTCTGTTGTGATTGGGTGCGTTAAGAATAAAATTTAATTTAAGGGATTAAGACCCTTTTGGTAGCCTTGAGAATTATAACAAAGAAGAAGAACACATTTTAAAAAGCTGTGTGGACAAACAAGCTACATCCACACAACTAGATTGTTGTGTTAAAATGCATTGTTGCTAAGTTACCACTTCTTTCCTCACTGCTCCAGAGTTTTCAAACCAGTAAAATAGGGAGATTTGGAAACGCCACTGGCCTCATGTTGGTTTGAAAGCTTTGGGGTTGCATTTGAGTCTGGACGGGCAGATATTAAACTTTAATAGGACTCGTCTTCTAACAGTAATGGCAACTTGTGAAGTGTCAATCCACCAGAAATCCTCTGTCTTACTTTTCAACATGTTTCCTCCTTGTATTGTCATCATCTAACTGGTGAAGGTGATATAGGAGAATCTCAGTCATGTCTTTAGATGCATCCTGCAGTGTCAGAGTCACACACATTGATAATCCGGGCCATCCATATAACAATGTCACATCCTGCCACCTTCCCTGTTCTGTGAGAGCTCAGTCATTACTCGACACAGACTCAGACAGACAGACCGAACCTCAGCTGACCTGCAGGAGGAAGAAGGAAAAGCAGCAGCGTCATCACTGAGCTGACAGGTGTTTCAGGATCTGTGGCTCTGGGTGTGTGAGACAGAGTTTATGTCGGGGATACAGGTCCAGGTTGACATGCTTCACACACACACACAAACACACACACACACACACACACACACACACACACACACACACACACACACACACACACACACACACACGTTGTCTTCACTCTGAAGCCTGACATCCTCCTCCTGCAGACACTGAGCAGAATCAAGATGGGTGACCCCCGTTCACTCTCAGGCTTTATTCTCATCCTCATCATCTGGAGGCAAATTCTGGTCGTTAGCTCGGGGGAACACGTTTTGTCAAGTTCGGGAACTGAAAACTTTCAGAAAAGAATTATTACAGAAGCAGTTATTTCTCAAAAATAACACATTTTCCAATTGAATTTACAACAGTCGCCTTCTTCTTACTATTCATTCCAGTGTGGCAAGAAAGCTTTCATCTATATTTTTGTATTTGTCATTAATATGACTTAAATCGGACATTTGCATCCCTAAAACCAAAGTTCTTACTCGGCTGTGATGAGGTTTAGAAACTCAACTGAGAGGAAGTGATGACGATTGATTCACTCCAACAAAATCAGAGTGAAGCTGACGACTGGAAGAAAATGTGCACTACAACAAGTATTGAGTGGGGTCTATTTCTCCTACAATTTGATGTGTGCACGACATTTCTTTGTTGTTTTAGTTCATTTCTTTTATCACTTGCTCTCTGTAACATTCCGGATCATTTACACAGCGACAATTGACGACTCTTGTTCAGGGAGTCATGAAAACACAAGCCGCCCCAAAAACGTGATTTGACTTTGCTAATGAGGGTTTTACTGCATAAATAGTAAGTAACCGACAGCTCCAGAGCGTACATCATTAGTGAGGCAGCCGCATATGTCACCTCTGTTGTTTGCTCTCTCCTTGAATCGTTCACTAAAAATGATCGTTTTTAGCACCGCTGTAAAATGCAATCAACACAGCCGAATCAATGAGTCGGGTGCTGGGAGAAACACAAGGCGTAATGATTCCTCTTCTATGTAAACGTGTGTGTGTGTGTGTGTGTGTGTGTGTGTGTGTGTGTGTGTGTGTGTGTGTGTGTGTGTGTGTGTGTGTGTGTGTGTGGGTGTGATGCCTTGTCGCTCTATCATCAGCTCTCCGTGACTCACATACGCACACGGATTCGTATTAACTACATTCTGAAGGAGACGTTTACAATCTATGGAAAGCTGGTGGAAGCGGCCTCGTCCACTCGTCGTCTTCATTCCCGATGTCTCCATGAATCTTAATGTCGGGACGAATCTGACGCTTTGTACTTCGCCTCCGAGCCACGATTCACTCGATAACCTGACTGCTTTAGGCAGAATAAGAAACTCTAAGAGGTGTTCTTTCAGAAAATTGCAATCACAGTTATCTTAGCAACCACAGGCGCCTCCAGTGTTTGTGCCAAATATCTGCTGTGTGCCGGTAGCCTATCAGGAGGGGGGGGGGGGGGGGGCTGCCGGCACAGAGCGAGATGGAGGTGAGCGATAACACAGAGGCGGCGTGACAGAAAACAGCTGGATCCCAAAGACTTCAAATCTATAACGACACTAAACCGTCACATCCGTCTTGATAACGATAATTGTTTCAGAATGTCATCGGCCCGGGCGCGCCACACGACTGATGATGTCGCCCGAATTAATCACGGCACAAACAATTAAAGGTTCTGGGCCGCGGCTGGGAGCTGATTGGTGACTATTCAGTGGATGTCATTGGCTGTTTTAAAGATGTTTTCAGTTTCATTATGTGGGTTTCAGGCAGTTTATTTACTGATGAATTACCCTGTTAAGCTCGACCACATTTTGGGTTGAGTCCATTTATTCTCCGATCGCTTCAGAACCTGACCTGATTCCAAGTCGGTCGTTTCCACCGGTCGGTTCAGGTTCAGGTGAAGAGGTTTCACTCCCGTAACGATCTTTCTTGTCCTCCACTGACTTCAGCCATTGATCATCTGCTGATACGATACCTGTCGCTGGCGGCTCTTATCGGCGGCGCCTTTAGCAACCTTGTTTACTTTACATCCATTCACTGGTTAAACGCCACCTGCTCTTACTGGTGACCAATGCACACAGCTGTGGCATGTTGATCAGATTCCCACATACAGGTTGTATCTAGTGGTTTGTAATTAATGGTTGTTTTGTCAGCGTGTGTTTGTTTTGGGGTGTAAACACAAACAGTGAGACCTCTCCTCTCCCATCGAACGCTATGAGGCACATTATTGGCAACCTCAGCAGGGGTTTATCGATCGGTCTGATCTATAGAGTTTTTCGACAGATTACCACGAAAACCTGGAGGAAGGATGTGGGTCAGGAAGGAATCCATTAGAATCTAGAACTGGATCAGGGGGCGCAACATTTTTTGTAGGATTACATAATATAATGACAAGATAAGATCATTACAAAGGGAAATGGCTGAGCAGCGTTATTCTCTAAAGGAGATAAAGTCTTGTTATTTCTGATTCTCGTCCCCGGGGCCAGCTGGTTTGTTTGGGACTGTATTAAAACACAGGGGCTTTAATTTCCCAGCATTGACCTGAAGATGTAGCGGCTATTCATCACCAGCACGGTGCATTGACATGAGCGGCTAATGAGGGCTCCTGCTAACACTGAACGATGGAGACTTCTAATGAGGGAAAGCGATGGACACGGATGGAGGGACGTGGTAGATGAGTGATTGTGCTGAGGGAGCAGAAGATCACCCACTCATCCATTTCATTAAAAACACAATTTGAGGGAAACTTGTCCGGGGGTTCTTCTTTTACTAACTTAATGATTTTTGCCGTCAGATTTAACAGGCAAAATCTTGCTCATGCTGGAGCAGCAGTGTCTATCTTTATCTTTAAAATCCTTCTAGCTCTCTTTCACATTTCTGTACTGTAAAGAAATGTGCACAGAATAGTTCCTTTAAGGGGTACAAGAGGCCTTATGTAGATTTTCCATCAATTTTCATCAGCTTAACGGAAATAATAAAGTTAAATTTAACATATGGATCGTGGATTTTATTTGTTTTGAACCAAACCTGTCCATGTTCACATAATGCCAGAGGATCAAATTTTATAGGTTCAAACTTTGCAATTTTGTCCTAAATTTCCATTTTATGGAACCAGAACCCTTTCAGTTAATCCCCCTTCACATTTTTATCAGTGGTAAACGACAGATCAAACTGAGAGAAAAACAATTACCCTCCAACTGATCACTTTTTATCTCCGTCTGTCTGATACATAAAGACAATTAGATAATCTTGAAAGCAGCTCTGAAAGTGTAAATTTATGCAGAGAGAAACTGTGATTCCTCATATGCACAAAAAACAAACACTTCACGCATTTGCTGGAAGTGCAGAGACCTGCAGCAGTTTCTTTTCCTCTCTATCTGGTGAACAAACACAGATGTAATCCGAGGCTGGTGGCTTCTGCACAGCCCATGAAGACAAACACATAGGGTTATATTGCAGTGGGGAGGAGAGGCTTACACCGAGCCTCCGAGCTGAAAAGACTTCACATTTCGGTACCGAGGGGACAGCGGAGAGGGAGAAAAGAATGGTGGAGTGGTGGAGAGGATGGCAAACAAAGGCACAGCTTCACAGGAACACATGACCTCCTCAGGGGAGAAGGAGAGAGAAGGAATAGCAGCGATGGCAGAAAGAAGTATGGAAGTATGGGGATGAAAAAAGGAAAGATTAGAGGATGACAAACACACAGCTTCATAGCTGACAAGACCTCCTGCTGAGGCCCACAGGGGAAAGGAGATGTTTGGGGAATAGGAGCAAACAGACGAGGGGAGAGATACGATGACAAATGCACTGCTTGATCTTGGAGAAAGAAAAGAGATGAGAAAGGAAAAGAGATGCAGAGAAACGAGGCTGATGTCCACTGACAGCTGAGAACCGCTGATTTAGAGATCTGTTATTGTCTCTATTGGTTTTTTACAATGTCGTTTTTATTGTTTTTTCCTAATTTGGAAGAAAGAAAAAGTCAATATAAAGATCAATGGATATAGTAGAATCGATCGCCAAAAGGAGTGTATGATCTAGATTCAGTCTCTTACATGATGTATTCTGATTTTAATCTTTTTCTTCATCTTTAAACTGCGGTTGTGCTTGATGAATTGATGAAAAGGCATAAACTAGGCTTCCCTCATCTCTTGTTGTGGGTGTTAATAGATCCTCTACAGCCAGATTGACTGAGTAATGCTTACTATAATTATCTGGGCTAAACCTTGACAAACAAATACAAAGTGACACGTAGTGAGCTGCACAAAAATGGGAAAAACACACTTTTAAAGGTTCAGTGTGTAGAATGTAGTGACATCTAGTGGTGGATCTGCAAGTTGCAGCTGAATACCCCTCAACTCACCCTCCCCTTGTGGAAACCTTCAGCTGTCATTAAAACTCAAAAGGTCTTTAGTTTGTCCAGTCTGGGCTACTGTAAAAAATATGGCGGCCGCTCCTGATGTAAAAAACTAAATTTGTACAGTTAATACGATCACACACAAGTGAAAACATCACAAGGACAAATTTCTATTCAATATCTGCCAGTAGATCCCTTTCACCTAAATCCTAAACACAAATCTTTGTGCTTTGCTCACTTTCCAACTGCTGAAAGAAGAAGAGCAGCCCAATTAGAAGAAGCAGGTCGTTTATTCAGGAGTTTGATTAAAAGGCTCCAGCAGACGGTTGGAGTCTTTGTGCTGTTGACTCCTGATCGCTCCTTCTCTTTTAAAATGGATTACGGGCGTGATTTGGCTTCGGGCGCTGAATTGCTCCGACGTTCAAACAATGACGGAGCTCAGTGTCCTAATCTGTATGCTAATGAGCGTGCTTGATATTATTTAAGACTCCTTCCTCGCTGCCAGCCGGGCGCTCTGATGCCAGCAGCGGATGCACGGCGGCGATGAGAACAACCACAGAGCAGGGAGGGAAGGAGAGAATCTGATATTGTCATATAGCAGAATAAACACTCGATACATGACTCACATCCTTTGTGTTAGTAAGAGGTGCTTTTCTTCAGAATCAGCTGGAGGCCGATGAAACAGAAACCAAGAAATGAAATGAAAGAAAAGCAGAAACAATGAAAATACCTCATTGTAAAAAACAGATAAATCCTCATTCGTAGACTATTACAAACTTTTATCCATTATGTGAATCAGTTCTATGTGTGTTAAATTATTTTAAATTTGAAATCAACCCGGTTCAGACCCACACACATGTTGATTTTATTTAAACTCTAGGCAGGTGGGTCATGTTTGAGTTTCCTCAGGGGCAAGTTGTTGCCCTGTCAAAATGAACCGGTGCAAAAGGTTTCTATGACATCATTACCGAGTTGGTTTGCAGGCGGTGTTCCTCAAAAGGAATAACGTTAATCAGGATTTAGCCACTTTCCATTGAATGAAGTTATTTGCAGTGATTCCTCTAACCAGAACCAGTCTCCATAGTCCGAATGCCGAAGTGTCCTTGGGCAAGATACTGAACCAAAAATTGCAAATAAAGTGCTGTGAGTTATCATCCGGACAAGAGAAGCTCTATATACATACAGACCATTTACCATTAGTCTTGTTTCGTGTTTATTGGCTGATTATTTTTTTAATATTATTTTTTGAAGCTTTTATGATCAAATCAAGTTTGAATTGTGGCCAGAGTAAATATTTATAGAATCAAAATACAATTATTTTTTGATGATGGTCTTTTTTTGTGGTGCATTTGACCATAATTTTAGCTTTTTACAGACAACAAGCAGAATCTTAGAATTCAGCTTTGTGAAATCCTCTAATTCTGTTTTGATTTGTTGTCATCACACCCCCACGTATCTGTCAAAAATCAGTGTGAATCACATTAATCATACTTCAGAAATGAAACCTGTGGTGGAGACGTCCTGACGAGGTGGGATCATCTATTCTCATCGTGTCAGACTCTCTCAGTGACGCTGAGGTGCCAACATTTCGCAGGATTTCATTCCAAAGAGTTGATTTCACTGATCAGCAGCTTCAACCATAGCAGAGGGTGTAAACACTGGAATCACCTGCTGCTGTGTTTGCTTGGAATTAAATCCAGCTTGGTCTTGGAGTCTCTCTGTGGCATGTGGCAGGAAACCGCTTCACTACAAACCTGCTGTGTGAATTTTCTAATTTCCTTTGGTGCCAAACAGCAGAGAAAACTTTTACAGAATAGATCGTCTGCATTTCGTTGGCAAAGTGAAGTAGGAGCAGGACAAGGGGATCAACATGGTGCCTCTGAGAAGTCAAAGACCTCGAGGGTATAAACCTGTTAGTCACATTTCACTTGTATCCTCTGAATATTGGCTTCACTCATTCATTTCAAATGAAACCAGTACAACAGATGCATTTTGTTGAAGGAAAACATGTTTTATCCATAGGGATTTTAAGCTGCTCAAAGTTCAAAAACCTCTTCAATCTGACATTCTTTGCATCTCTTTACTATGACTTCCACTGTAGATGCATCCATAAGTTTTTTCTTATTGTCCGAGAGAACTGTGGAGACTTCCTGATTATTGATATTCCTCCATTTGCACGTCCTCATTTGTAAGTGCATGGACTATCCAAAAAAACATGTGGAGGACTCTCCAACAGCAGGTGTCCGACTACCTGTGGATTATTCTTGCTGGGGATTCGACGTACTTCATCATTTGTCATTTTGATTGTGCAGAAAAACCTCTGCCACTTACACTTAATTTTCATTGCAAGTCTAGACAGATCTCAGAATAAGACAGAGAGTTGGGGAAACATCCCTTCAAACACAACAGATGGGTGGAAGATGTGCTCTGATGTCCCCGGTGATGGATGTTTCCGGTCGTGGCGGCAGGTTGGCGAGCGCGTCCCACAGTTACTGTAACGGCCCCCCGCTTCTCCACACAAACTTCTGAGTCTCTTGACTGATGTACACGGCTCTTTATTTTTGCATCTGGCTTGCCGTAGTAGCACCGTAAAACTGTAATGACAGTTGCAAGTTACAAAGATTTTAATCATTAAAACCAAATACGAACATTAAAATACAATGAACAAACAAATCGCCACGTGAGACACATCGGACTCGTTAGAGTGACAGCGACTCCCTTCCGCACTACCCGCAGCAAAGTGAATGGGACCAGCTTCCTTACCTCGTTCCGCTTGGCGAGGGGTGTTAAGCTATTGGTGTTTGGATGGTTCTTAGGTCCGAGAAGTTCCACGAAGCTGGCGTCCGGTTTGGTTTCCGCTCCTATCTGTTCCGGGCTCACGGCAGGTATTTTATTGCACTGGGGCGGAAACGAGGGATCAGGTGTGTCGAATAAAACCGTCCGCTCCTTTGCTGCAGGTAATTATGCGAGGGGAGTCGCTACGTGTAAAAGACGACGAAATAAAACTGAAAATAACCCAAACCGTAGTTGAACATAAGAACAATATATATCCCAACCCTAAAATAAAAGAATAAAACAGTCTGCATAAACTGGCCGGTTTTGCTGACAGTTACACTCCCACCAAATCCTGATATAAACATTTCACCCGACTGTGCTATACAGGATTTCTAAAGATATCTAATGGCCCTTTCAATTAAAATATCAAGAAGTGTTATGTACGCGATATTTATCTATATGCCACAGGTTTAAACTATTTGTCGCGTCCCCTGGTCCTTTCAACTACTCCTCATGCAGGCAAGTGGGATGCCTACGACCACAGGCATTACATGAATGTCGCCCTCTACAGTCTTTATTGATGTGTCCCTTCCTTAGGCAACCAAAACAGAGGCGGTTTTCGTGGATGAATGCCTTTTTGTCTTCCATAGATTTCGCAGAGAAAGAAGGGCACCTGACGATGCCATGCGTTTCATCTTTGCAGACCACACATGGGGGTCTTCCCCTATAATCGGCCGTTTCAGGTGCATCTCGGGTGGTGTACTTTAATTGGGCAGTTGTATTGAGGGATCTGGCTTCCTTCTCGACTGTGGGTTTAAAGTTCATCCAATGTGGGGAGGTGATAGGGTTGCAAGATATCCGGGCCTCTTTGTTCAGGAACGCTGTGAAACTTTTGAAATCGGGGTAATCCCCCGATTTATACAGGTTATCGTCGACGATTCGGCCCCACTTTCGTACAATCCAGTCAGGTAGTTTTTGAAGTAGCTTGTGGTTTTCTTCGCAATCGTTCAAGATGGTCAAACCTTTAACGTGTGGGATTGCCTCTGAGCAGCCTTGGAGAAAGTCTGTAAAATCTCTCAGTGCTAAAGGATCAGTCGAACTGATTTTGGGCCATCTGGCGAGCTTGTCTCTGAAGGCCTTTTGAACAAGGAAAGGGTTTCCGTATCTCTCATGTAGGACTTTCCAGGCGCCTGTATATGCGTCCTCAGAGTTCCTATAGAAGAACCCTTCCACTGCTCTGCGGGCTTCTCCGACGAGGTAGATCTTTAGATAATACATCTTCTCGCTTGGTGAGAGAGGTTTCTGATCGATAAGGGTTGTAAAAGACATCTTCCAATCAGTGAACTTCAAAGGATCGCCATTAAATGTTTCTGGCTCAGGTACAGGCAAGCGATTTATGCTTAGTGCGCTTGCTATTGCTTGGGCCAGAGAGACAGTATCTTCAGATGTTGTTGCTCGCAAAGGTGCTAGTCGAGGTTGAGATGGTAACTCATTTGAATTTAGCCGAGCTTCATATCTGGTCTCCTGGTGAGCAGCGACTGATTCATGGTTCATCCCATCTTGGTGGACATCTTCGAAACTGTTATATGCTCTTACTCTAGCAGCTGCTACCTGGACTTCCTTCTCTGCCTTAAGCTGCTGCAGGTTCCTTCTTTCCTCTTCTAGCTTTGATTGTCTCTCTGTCCTTTTCCGCTCCAATTCAGTCAACATGGCCGCCTCTTCAAGTTTCCATTCATCTTCCAGTATTCTGAGCTTGGATTGCTGAGCTAGAATGTCTTTTGTTGCCTTTACCTCCGCTTGCTTGGCTGCGAGTTCTGCTTCTGCATCTTGTCGTTTGCTAGAGCTTGTGGAAATTGCATTTGATTGGTCTGAGTTCTGTGATGTTTCTGAAAATGCGGTTTCAGTATTGGTAAGTCCAAAGATGGAGCCATGCTCTTCCTTACTCAGCACTATTCTCACTCTCTCCTTCTCAATTCGTTCGTTATAGTTGCTATCGATGATGTCTCTGCGATTACTCACAAGAGCAAGGATTTCTTCGGTCAGAGCAGAGCAGGTGTCCATTTTACCAACGATATCTGAAGTGGAGGTTTGGTTGCGTACGAGTGGCTCATAGTGATGATGCACCGCGTCACGTTTTGTGGTAATGTTGTGTTGGATTTTGTCGAGGTCATCTGGAGAGCAGTAGTTTTTCAATTCAGTCCGAACTTCTCTTGCTGACAATTTCCAGGACTCATAGGCCTTATAAAAAGTATTTTCATGCGGCTCTCGGATGTTCTCAGGAATTATTTTTTGCCGTGAGCCTGGTCTGTCTTGATGCATGGGAACTGATTTACTTGTTGCTGCTGCTTTAAGTGACATTTTATTTTACTTGCGTTGTTAATTTGACTTTCGGACCTTAATCTTTAGGTGTGATGTGCAGTGTGCCTGAATCGAACCTCTGCCAGTAGTCGCTTTAATTTAGTAACTGCTATTTCTTTGACCAGACATTTACAAACAGTTGAATACTCAAGAGTTTCAGTACAAAACGGATGCAACATAAATATTATAAGCAAAGGAAAAAAGGCTTGACAGGCACAAACAAAAGAGGATGCGTTATAAATATGCTGAGCAAGCTATCCTAGGCAATTTAAACAGTGATTACGCTCCTCAAACAAACAATAAATAATGTTGCAACATGACACATATTTACCATTGGTTGTTATAATCATCATCATTATTATTTCGTGATCAGTTTTGACACAGCAGGAAAGTCCACAACATTTTTGTATTTACATGTGAAAAGCTTCATTCAACTTCCATACACATGTCTCTCAGAGCATCTATAGTGCGTGCGCTGTGATGCGCAATCCGGTCTTGCCTGACGGTCGATGTGTAAGTTTTGTGTCTTCGGGTGACGACACGAGTCAGGAAGACGTTTCGGTGTAGCCACGAGTTTTACTGTAACGGCCCCCCTCCACACAAACTTCTGAGTCTCTTGACTGATGTACACGGCTCTTTATTTTTGCATCTGGCTTGCCGTAGTAGCACCGTAAAACTGTAATGACAGTTGCAAGTTACAAAGATTTTAATCATTAAAACCAAATACGAACATTAAAATACAATGAACAAACAAATCGCCACGTGAGACACATCGGACTCGTTAGAGTGACAGCGACTCCCTTCCGCACTACCCGCAGCAAAGTGAATGGGACCAGCTTCCTTACCTCGTTCCGCTTGGCGAGGGGTGTTAAGCTATTGGTGTTTGGATGGTTCTTAGGTCCGAGAAGTTCCACGAAGCTGGCGTCCGGTTTGGTTTCCGCTCCTATCTGTTCCGGGCTCACGGCAGGTATTTTATTGCACTGGGGCGGAAACGAGGGATCAGGTGTGTCGAATAAAACCGTCCGCTCCTTTGCTGCAGGTAATTATGCGAGGGGAGTCGCTACGTGTAAAAGACGACGAAATAAAACTGAAAATAACCCAAACCGTAGTTGAACATAAGAACAATATATATCCCAACCCTAAAATAAAAGAATAAAACAGTCTGCATAAACTGGCCGGTTTTGCTGACAGTTACACTCCCACCAAATCCTGATATAAACATTTCACCCGACTGTGCTATACAGGATTTCTAAAGATATCTAATGGCCCTTTCAATTAAAATATCAAGAAGTGTTATGTACGCGATATTTATCTATATGCCACAGGTTTAAACTATTTGTCGCGTCCCCTGGTCCTTTCAACTACTCCTCATGCAGGCAAGTGGGATGCCTACGACCACAGGCATTACATGAATGTCGCCCTCTACAGTCTTTATTGATGTGTCCCTTCCTTAGGCAACCAAAACAGAGGCGGTTTTCGTGGATGAATGCCTTTTTGTCTTCCATAGATTTCGCAGAGAAAGAAGGGCACCTGACGATGCCATGCGTTTCATCTTTGCAGACCACACATGGGGGTCTTCCCCTATAATCGGCCGTTTCAGGTGCATCTCGGGTGGTGTACTTTAATTGGGCAGTTGTATTGAGGGATCTGGCTTCCTTCTCGACTGTGGGTTTAAAGTTCATCCAATGTGGGGAGGTGATAGGGTTGCAAGATATCCGGGCCTCTTTGTTCAGGAACGCTGTGAAACTTTTGAAATCGGGGTAATCCCCCGATTTATACAGGTTATCGTCGACGATTCGGCCCCACTTTCGTACAATCCAGTCAGGTAGTTTTTGAAGTAGCTTGTGGTTTTCTTCGCAATCGTTCAAGATGGTCAAACCTTTAACGTGTGGGATTGCCTCTGAGCAGCCTTGGAGAAAGTCTGTAAAATCTCTCAGTGCTAAAGGATCAGTCGAACTGATTTTGGGCCATCTGGCGAGCTTGTCTCTGAAGGCCTTTTGAACAAGGAAAGGGTTTCCGTATCTCTCATGTAGGACTTTCCAGGCGCCTGTATATGCGTCCTCAGAGTTCCTATAGAAGAACCCTTCCACTGCTCTATAGGCTTCTCCGACGAGGTAGATCTTTAGATAATACATCTTCTCGCTTGGTGAGAGAGGTTTCTGATCGATAAGGGTTGTAAAAGACATCTTCCAATCAGTGAACTTCAAAGGATCGCCATTAAATGTTTCTGGCTCAGGTACAGGCAAGCGATTTATGCTTAGTGCGCTTGCTATTGCTTGGGCCAGAGAGACAGTATCTTCAGATGTTGTTGCTCGCAAAGGTGCTAGTCGAGGTTGAGATGGTAACTCATTTGAATTTAGCCGAGCTTCATATCTGGTCTCCTGGTGAGCAGCGACTGATTCATGGTTCATCCCATCTTGGTGGACATCTTCGAAACTGTTATATGCTCTTACTCTAGCAGCTGCTACCTGGACTTCCTTCTCTGCCTTAAGCTGCTGCAGGTTCCTTCTTTCCTCTTCTAGCTTTGATTGTCTCTCTGTCCTTTTCCGCTCCAATTCAGTCAACATGGCCGCCTCTTCAAGTTTCCATTCATCTTCCAGTATTCTGAGCTTGGATTGCTGAGCTAGAATGTCTTTTGTTGCCTTTACCTCCGCTTGCTTGGCTGCGAGTTCTGCTTCTGCATCTTGTCGTTTGCTAGAGCTTGTGGAAATTGCATTTGATTGGTCTGAGTTCTGTGATGTTTCTGAAAATGCGGTTTCAGTATTGGTAAGTCCAAAGATGGAGCCATGCTCTTCCTTACTCAGCACTATTCTCACTCTCTCCTTCTCAATTCGTTCGTTATAGTTGCTATCGATGATGTCTCTGCGATTACTCACAAGAGCAAGGATTTCTTCGGTCAGAGCAGAGCAGGTGTCCATTTTACCAACGATATCTGAAGTGGAGGTTTGGTTGCGTACGAGTGGCTCATAGTGATGATGCACCGCGTCACGTTTTGTGGTAATGTTGTGTTGGATTTTGTCGAGGTCATCTGGAGAGCAGTAGTTTTTCAATTCAGTCCGAACTTCTCTTGCTGACAATTTCCAGGACTCATAGGCCTTATAAAAAGTATTTTCATGCGGCTCTCGGATGTTCTCAGGAATTATTTTTTGCCGTGAGCCTGGTCTGTCTTGATGCATGGGAACTGATTTACTTGTTGCTGCTGCTTTAAGTGACATTTTATTTTACTTGCGTTGTTAATTTGACTTTCGGACCTTAATCTTTAGGTGTGATGTGCAGTGTGCCTGAATCGAACCTCTGCCAGTAGTCGCTTTAATTTAGTAACTGCTATTTCTTTGACCAGACATTTACAAACAGTTGAATACTCAAGAGTTTCAGTACAAAACGGATGCAACATAAATATTATAAGCAAAGGAAAAAAGGCTTGACAGGCACAAACAAAAGAGGATGCGTTATAAATATGCTGAGCAAGCTATCCTAGGCAATTTAAACAGTGATTACGCTCCTCAAACAAACAATAAATAATGTTGCAACATGACACATATTTACCATTGGTTGTTATAATCATCATCATTATTATTTCGTGATCAGTTTTGACACAGCAGGAAAGTCCACAACATTTTTGTATTTACATGTGAAAAGCTTCATTCAACTTCCATACACATGTCTCTCAGAGCATCTATAGTGCGTGCGCTGTGATGCGCAATCCGGTCTTGCCTGACGGTCGATGTGTAAGTTTTGTGTCTTCGGGTGACGACACGAGTCAGGAAGACGTTTCGGTGTAGCCACGAGTTTTACTGTAACGGCCCCCCTCCACACAAACTTCTGAGTCTCTTGACTGATGTACACGGCTCTTTATTTTTGCATCTGGCTTGCCGTAGTAGCACCGTAAAACTGTAATGACAGTTGCAAGTTACAAAGATTTTAATCATTAAAACCAAATACGAACATTAAAATACAATGAACAAACAAATCGCCACGTGAGACACATCGGACTCGTTAGAGTGACAGCGACTCCCTTCCGCACTACCCGCAGCAAAGTGAATGGGACCAGCTTCCTTACCTCGTTCCGCTTGGCGAGGGGTGTTAAGCTATTGGTGTTTGGATGGTTCTTAGGTCCGAGAAGTTCCACGAAGCTGGCGTCCGGTTTGGTTTCCGCTCCTATCTGTTCCGGGCTCACGGCAGGTATTTTATTGCACTGGGGCGGAAACGAGGGATCAGGTGTGTCGAATAAAACCGTCCGCTCCTTTGCTGCAGGTAATTATGCGAGGGGAGTCGCTACGTGTAAAAGACGACGAAATAAAACTGAAAATAACCCAAACCGTAGTTGAACATAAGAACAATATATATCCCAACCCTAAAATAAAAGAATAAAACAGTCTGCATAAACTGGCCGGTTTTGCTGACAGTTACAGTTACCTTGTTTATTCATTCCATCCTCCTTGATTCAAAAAGGCGTCCTCAGCTGCGGGTGTGATTTCATGCAGAGTGAAGGGCTGATGTAGAGGTTTTGGCAGAGCTCCACATTGCGTCCCCCAACGAGAAGTGATGGGTTTCCTGCCCTTGTGGCTCGTGGTGAGGGAAAGAGAAGAGCATAACGCATCTAATGAGGCCAAAGGACTGTGAGGGAAATAGCTTCCATCTCCAGGCCGGTGCCGCAGCTGCTGGAACAGTGTGACATTTTCAACTGCTACCAATGAAAAAACCAGACCTCTCATATTGTGAGTGGCCCAGAATCGACTGATCTATGAGATCACAGCTTTTTCAAAGACAGATGAAGTTACCACAGCAGCAAACTGAAGCGACAAGTTGTATCGTTCTGAAAATGATCAGTGTTGAGCGATGCCGTTTATTATCCAGTTATGACTTTCAGATGATACTTCAAATATTAAACTTTTCACATTGCTTCTCAATGAGTCCCCCAGACCAGCGTGGGGAAACTCCTCTAACCCAAATACTTGCTTTCATTGGTTTGAAATCTATTTTCTGTAAACTGTGTGCACTCAGTGTTTTCAGGTGCCTGCCACTGAAAAGGCAGCTTAGTGTGATTGCACACTTAGAAGGTTTTCTCACGCCTTTCTTCGTCTGGGCGGGACCTGCAGACTTTTCAGTGTAGATTGCCCAAAATAACAGGTTTGAAAGGTGCCAGGGACCAAACTTAGTCCGACCAAAGGGGGTGAGTCTCGGTCCAGATCAAACTGAGCCATGGTTTGAATAGTCTGTAGGGTGGGATACTGTCGACCTTCTGACCCAGGGCAGGAAGTCAAGACGGCTTTAAACAATAGAAGAAGAAATAAAAGCGCCCAGGATCGCCTGTGATCTACACTTCAAAGATATGTTTACCAAACAAGGACGTTCATTTCCCTGGCAGTAAAACCAGAATGATATCACAGTGGCAAGGTGATTAAAAAAGTCAACTGGTTCATTAATTTTCTCCATTCAAACAGAATGAATGTTTATATAAAGTAAGCAAGTAGATCAGACAATAGTTTAGAGTAACTTTCACTCAAGTCACTCTGTGTGTGTTTGGTTTTCTGTGTGTGTAGTTTTGTCATCTTTGAACGTGAGTATTCATCCCACACGTCTCTCCTCCAGGTGATTTCACAGAGGAATGACTGAACCTCCGCTGTGGTCCGGCCGTGGTCCCAGTCCGCGCAGGTTTTAATTAATCTTCGAAGCCGTCAGGTTAGTTTAACTCCAGCTGTTGTGTCCACGCACAGAGATTTGGTGTAATTGTTGGTTTGTCTCAGCCAGAGCCACCGCAGGCTTCTCAGCAGGAAGAGGAGATACAGAGCCACACAGATCCTGTTGCTGTCATCATCTGAGACAAAGCAACAATTAGCAGCAAGACGCAATCTGAAGTCGGTCTCCGCTGCAAAAAGTGAAACCAACAGCTCAGGAAACTTCAAGGCCGTCGTTTGGATTGAAAGGCCATAAAACTGCATCGATTAGAGTAGATTTAAGCTCCGTGAAAAAGTGTTTATAGTAATTAGATCGTGTCCTTATGCAAATGTTCTGCCTCGCTAATTAACAAAATCAGCTCAGTGTCACTCCAACATGTTTTGTTTTTTCCCACAACTTTGTACTTGTGTAGTGCACCTTTACAAAAAGAGATGGGCAAGAGTGTGTTGATGCCGTAGACTGTTTATAGAAATTAACGTTGAGTCCAGGTCCGGAAAAATGAAGCTGGTGCAGAAAGTGCATGCTTGACCAGCAGGGGGCGACTCCACTGCTCGAAAAAAGAAGTCAGTTCTATAGAAAATTTGTATAGAAATGTAATAAGTAATGGAAACACACGATAAAGCAAGATATGCATTAGGGTGGGGATATTGTGGGATTGACAGCTAGTACCATCCATTGGGTGTAGGTGGATGTGCAGCGTCATCAGGCTCTCAGTCAGGCTCCGCCCCCTGCTTATCCAAATATGGTTACTTGTGGTTGGACAACTTGAGGCTTCAAAATGGCAGCTCACAAGCGAACGGCTGATGTCACGGCGTAATGATGGTCAGTTGAAGAGGATAAATTGTTAAGTAAGTATATGATCAAGTTGAAAACCTCCTCATTCTGACCTCCCTCTTAACGAGCAGTAAACAGAGTCCCTCCATTTAAAAGCCTGGGATATTAGAATCATTCATTCTCCTCTTTAGGAATAAATTGCATTCTAATGGGATTCAAGAGACTCCAACTGACTCCAACTGTTTTATTTACCTGTGTTCGCTTCGAGACTTATTGGCTACTTTAGCAGTCGACTCCTCATTTTTTCTGGCAGCTTAATGCCTCCACGTCACCGTTACTTCACACATCGTTCTCGTGTGTTTCTCAGGAGCCGTCACGCACATTCATCTGTGGCATTGTGATTAAACCGTTTTGTTTCTCCACGCTGCAGAATGAATCGTGGGATAATGAGTAACCGTCATACACAGTAACACTCCGATGATAAAGCATCGGATTCAGTGTGAGTTGCATAAACAGGACGTTTCTAAATGATACCCTTGATTTATAATGTCACGTCCTAGAATAACAAAGCAGCTAAATGTTCATATTTTGCGTGTGTACTTTAAAAGTATACGACAGCGTCTGATGTTAGGGACAGTATATGAAAAGCTCTCTGGAAGTTTAACGCTGAGGCAGGGACTTGGATCCGAATTTTAATTTGTGAATCATTGTCCAATATTTGAAGATTAAGTGTAGTCTCTTTTAAAGTATAACATGTAGAGTAAAGTATTTTGTGAGAGTAGAGTTTTAATGTCGACATCACCTGACTTCAACCTCTCTCTTCTTCGTCAAACCCTAAACATTCTCTCATTCTTCTCAGTCTCCTCCATCCCTTCTTTCGTCAGGATCCGCCTCCACCTCCTGTTCCGCCTCTTTTTCCTTCTGCTTCAAATTGCCTTTTTTTTTCTTACACGATGTACAAGTGAGTCGAGACCAAGGACGTTTTATCACGGCCGGGGCTCATAAACACACTTTGACTTGATCGTACTCGAGTCCTTCAAGCCTGTCCTGGTGTGTCAACCTCAAAAACTTACTGCACAATACTATCGTGATAATGCATCTTAGAATAACAGTGAAATGCTGCAGCAGGAGGATGTTGTTGGTCAATTGTCCGATTGCTTTCTGCTGCCTCAACAATGTGTCAGATCAGAACGGGTTTTAAGGCAAACTGGTCCACGAGCTCTCAGACGGACTCGGGCATTGCTGTTTAATCAACGTGGGACTTTTTCTCCCTGCTGAACTCTCAGCCTCCTCCCTCCTCCCTCCTCCCTCCTCCCACCTCCTACCTCCCCCCTCCCTGTGTTTGTCCCTTCCTCTCTCTCACACACGGTGTTCACATCCCATATTATCGTCTACAGTTGACAATTCCTTCGAGTGTGGGGCGCTATAATTGGATAGAGGAAGACATTTGCTCTGTGAGAGTCCCAGAAAACCTTTGGCTCAAAGTGCTGGAAGTCACAATCAATACAGAATCTTTATTTTTCTCGTTGCATTTTGTTTCATCTTCCTCATTTCTCTCACTCACCCACTTACCCCTCACTACTGCTAATTAGGCGGCTGTTGACACATTTGTGTTGCGTGCTTGTTTGCATCGTATTTGCGAGCTTGCCCGTTCACTCCGTGTGCGTGTGTGCACAGCCGCTGATGTGTGTGTGTCTCTGTGTGTGTGTGCGTGTGCGTGTGAGTGCAGACTGCAGTGTTGACAGGCCAGCCAATTAGCTAACGAATGTGTCGCTACCGAGACTGTACTTGCGCTGGCACCATGTTTCGAACAACACAAACTTTGACTAACATTCAGGATTTTGGCAGAGATGAAAAGAAGCTTGACAGTGCATGGACTTCAAACGCAAATCAAAGTTGAGCGCATGTGTTGACGTGCCACAGGCGCAGGGTGCAGCTCGGCCGGAGGGATTCTAGAATAGATCTGGGTTTCCGGAATATAAAAGATGTGTTTTGCCTAAATACAATAACGAGTGTAAGTGGTACACAGTAATTTAACATGTCAAAACTACTGTATGTCGGGGGGGCTGGCAAAGTGGATGAACTGACTTGGTGGCAATCCAGGCAAGACTGATTGAAATAGTGTTCCAGCAATTAAGTCATTTATCTCCATAAGCTGGTGGACTGACAAAGAACCAATTAAAAATGTGAGCTTTACCTCAAAATCATATTTCCACCTTAAAGTATGATTTCCTGAAATTTAGTGAATCGTCCACTTCACATTATTCAGCTTTACAATATATTATTGTAGTCAAGGACATTGTATTCTTCAGGGATCAACACAGTTTTTACTTCATACAGAAGCTTGGCTGTGTTTTCTAATTTTACTAAAACTCAAAAACGTACTTTTCCATCTTGTTGGTAAGTGACATGTCTGTCGCAGAATTCTTCACTTGCATGTAAATGATCATCTTTTATCCGTCGACATCTAATTAAGGAGAAACATTTGGAATATAAAAAAAGCTTTATACAACAGTTTGCTATCACTCTTCAATTAGCATTTAAATAACGTTTATTCATCGTTTAAATTGAGGTCACACACACATAATAAGCTTCAATGTGATGATTCGTGTGTAGAATATAACCACAGGTTGCATCAACTGAACAAAAGTGATAAAACAATATTTGACGACCTTCCTGACATTATGTTTCATGGACGGTAATAATGTGAAAATTACATTCCTCCCCGATGAAAGGCAGATATTCTAATGGAATGAATTGGACAAGCCATTTCCATCCCTCGTGTGATGTGTAAAGGTGAGCTCACGCTTTAATTACAGTCCTCACGGTCACAGTGCATTGTGGGAAATCTGTCTCACCGATCACACAGAGGAGGAAGGGAAAAATTCATGTGGAAAAGTTGATTAGAAAACAGAGACACGGTCAGTTAATGAAGAGATTCAATAGCGAATGAGAGGTACGATTTCCCCTTTCTGGAAATTAAATGGCTCCCTCATGGCTGCACGGGCCGGAGGAAACTGAGCTCTACTTTCTTTGAATATTAAAAACTTTCATATTCACCTGAAGTGTGTCGATGATCTATTCCCACGTGGGACTGTATATCATTGAAGGTGTGAGAGGCTCAGCCAGAGGCTTCCCTTAGAGAAGCTGAGGAAAGTTCGCTGCTTTTTTAGCGAAGGTGGGAAAAAATAACCAGATCGTCCTCGAAGCCTTTTCCTTTTGTGAAACTGAAATAAATCCTATTATCTAATGCATAGATCTCACCTCCGAGGGAGGGGTTATGTTTACACCCGTCAGTCTGTCTGTTTGTGAGTAAAATAACTTAACGTATTTCCATAAACTTTGTGGAAAATAGGATATTGCACGGGGAAGACATTCAAACTTTTGTGCGTACCTTGGATTTCTTTCCCCACATTTTCCCACTTTTATTAGTAGTAGTAGTAGTTTCAGAATTTTCCTTTGTTGAGGTTGCTCGTCATGCGATGCTGCTACATTGCGAGGTGAGACATTTGCAAGTTACTGTAAACTACAGAGCGTTGTGGTGCAAATACTTCATGCATTCTTTTATTGAGACTCAGTTTCAGGAAGAGGAGAATCTGCCGTGCATCAACAAACAGGGAGGCAAAGAAAGAAGAACATATTTTCTGAGCCCTGGAATACACACAATGTGAAATCTGACCTGAATGAATAAGAAGTGGTTACAGGAAAATTCCACAGGGAACCGGAGTTAAAACCTTGAATGTCGGTTGCAGTGTCTCTCTTAAAATCTCCCACAACTTCGTGCCATATATTGTAGGGAAGGCACAAAACCTGCTGAATATCAGTTCTCGTTTTTGAAAAAGTGCGGGTGAGTGAGTGAGTGAGAGGGAGGGAGGGAGGGAGGCAGGCAGGTAGGAGGGAGTAATTGAGTGAGTTGGTCCTCAGCCCACAGCGGTGTCAGGACTCGGCGTGAACCACAGCCGGCTGAGCTGAGGGGCATCCCAGGAGCTGGCCCTGGACAGAGGAGGGGAGTCGTGATCTGCACACACAAATACACCGGAAGATTTATTTTGGGGCACCACTCACACTCACACACACACAAACACACACACACACACACACACAGACACACACAGGTTCCATTCCGCACCTCCTCTTCATCGTACCAGCGGCCCTGTTTTGACCGGAGCTTATTTGCCACAGCCTGAGGCGATCAACACTCTCCTCTCTCACTCAGCCTCGCTCTGTTTACCTTTTTTCCGCGTTCGTCTTTTCACCTCTGTCTCACACTCCCCTCCCTCCCTCCATCCCTCCCCCCCTCACTCCCTCCCTCACCCACACTTCTGTCCTTTACAAGAGAAGTCGTGCCATTCTCCTCGGCAGTAATGAAATGCATTTCCCTTCCTCTAATTCAATCACAGAATGCCGTGTGTGGAGACTGTTTATGAATACATTAGGTTTTTTGCAGAGACAGGATGAAAGAGGAAATAGATAGCCACGACAGCCTTCAGCTTTATACACACACACACACACACACACACACACACACACACACACACACACACACACAAACACACACATACACATTCTATATGAGCCTGCAAAGTATTTTTAAAGCAGAATATTATAGAACCCAAAGAGGCTCCGCAGTCACACTATAACACACACACCGTGAATTTAAAAAAAGTCTATTTGAACTTCACCAAACAGATTTGACGATTAGTATTCCGTAAAGTACTTTGTTCTTTGCTATGTCCCAATTCCATATTTAATGATATGATGAATTGACTCAGATGTCCACAACAGAGGACACTCGCCGACATGTGCGACATTAGAGCATCACAGCAAAATAAGCTTCCCTAAAAAAGATGAAATTGAAGTAGTTTGTTTCTCAAGGTGTTTTCTGGAGCTTTCATCGCACCTTCACAATTTGTATTGCGATGTGCTAGTAGTACTATTTAGTAAAACACTCATTCTGCAGTACAATGAGACATTGGTGTCTGAAGTCTTTCTACCAATTGTCTGTATTTGTATCTGCTGCAGGGATAAAATACAATATTAATTTCGTCAACTGAACTCACAGTCTTCTTCTTTTGCACAGAAAGTGATAAAAGCATCACATCTTTCTCGTTGTCACTTTTGAAGAGTTACAAAAGTTGTCTGAAAAGTGTTGGAGGTTGTTTCCGATGCAGTTTATTCACCCAACAAGCAGTTTGAAGCTTGAGCCATTTTCAGACACTATTACCGGTAATCTGGTCCAGTCTGTCTCTGCTGTTTGTGCAACACTTTTGGTTCTTTCTTGAGGGATCAGGCCCAACAACGCTGGGTCCAGAGCTTGTTGCCCTTCAACAGAACAAAGCTCTGTTTTAAATTAACCTTGAACTTGACAATTCAACTCCTCTCTCGCCAGAGGCCTGGACTCAGGGACTTTGATTGCACAATGCACCACCTTGTTACCCCATTTCCTCTGTCCTCCATCCTACACTTCCAGGCTTTGCAGTGTAATGACTCACTTTCCCCTCTGGCGTGTGTCTGGCCCCTCGGGGATCAATAAAGGTAATATTATGTTGTGTTACCTTATCTCACCTTGGATCCCAGCCTCGTTCAGACAGGCTGGAAGTTTTTCACCACACGTGGAGGCCAAATAAAAGTAGGCCTGTGGCCCAAAAACATGTCTGACACTTACTTCTGTTGGCAGCAGTGGCAAAAGGTTTTAATAAATCTTGATCTCCGAGTCAAGGAGAGTGCATATCTCACTCGTGTCCCTGACTAAAAGGAGATTTAATGTCCCTGGGATTACGGGTTTGTGTAAAACCACAAGGCTTCCTGTCCATCCGTCCGACAGGCAACTGCTAATATCACAAAACAGCTCCTTTGCCTTTAAATAGTCACAATTAGCAGTAGAACATAAGATCAATGCTACGTCGTTTGTCATTGATCCTGCCTCCAGCTCACAACCACTCTGACCGGTAGCAGCAACTTCCCATGTTTCTTTGGTCCAATAAAAAGCAGTCAGACCTCTAAAAGCACTTCTACCTCCACCATAACTTATAGTTAGAGCTTGGATAGAGGATAACTCTTCAATGGTTTGTTCGAGGCTCAGGAGAACCGCAAATGCACTTTAGTTTCAAATTCGTTTAGAATATATTGCTAGATTTACTTTGGCAAAGGAGAGAAATGCATTAGAGTTCATACACAGTTTTCAGAGTTTTTATGTTTTCAAACTACTAATGCAACATTTTCATCGTTTTACAGAGATGTAACACTTTTTTAATCAAAACTAAATCAAATCTTGCTCTTCATCTCTAAATGATTTACTTTAGCCGAAGGGTTTCTAACAACAAAGAGTACAGGCTGCATGATCAACATCTTTTTGCAGCTACTGTTTCGGGGTTTGACCTTTTCTTTCGGGTGGATTCCTGCCTTCACAGTCATAAGTCAACGAGGCTAATTAACCTCCCACTTGCACACGGCCACATACACACTCACAAACATGCACGCATGAGTTATCCCGTAAGCCCGATCGCAGTCTTACTCTCACAGAAGTTACACCGTGCTTCTCTCAGGTCAGCAGAACCTTGCCCTGCTGTCTCGGCTGCGGAGTCAAGATGGCTAATCTCCCAACTCCTGCCTTCCAACGTCAACAGTGGCTGCCTCCTTCATTTACCTTGTTAGCCGCCTGACAGGGAGCTGTCTGGCCCGCAGCTTACAGGCCTTAACGAGCAGAGGGCCCTGTTAGCGCTGCGTGGACGGCGAGAGACAAATGAGCTTGTTAAGCCGAGGCTATGCATATTCCTAATTAGCCTTTTGTAGTGTGTTTGATAGCGCAATCATTTTCTGTGTTCAAGAAAGTGAGAGTGAGTTTCTTAAGTTTTACTGACTCTTTCAAAAGATAAGAGAAAACTTGAGATTAACAAGATCGAAGAACTTCACAATAAATATATCAGTTAAGAAAAAGACTTATGATAAAATTGAGTTTCAAAAATACATTTAGAGGAATATTTATATCCCTGCCTGAGGTCTTCTACAGCTTCGGGGCCCTGACAGCACCATTGGTGACTATTATTTCCAGAGAATCTGAATTAGCAGCCCAGCCAGTGATCAGGCTCACAGGGAGTTACCAGAGAGCAGATGTTGGCAGGAGCAAGACAATTTCAGGCTTTTAAAAAACGAGCAGTAAAATCTAAAAAAACCTTTCTAAAAGTCTGCATCTGTTGTGCCAGGCTTTGTTGTCATAGGGTGTTGGGTTTCATCTATAGCAGCAATACAAAACAATGTTATAGCTTTGTGAGATTTGACCCAGAGGGAACATGTATATGGTAAATACAGGGGACCCAGAGCACACCCTTGGGGAACTCCATGAAATAGAAGTGCACACGAGGAGAAGGCATTTTCCAAGAGTTACAGATAAGGACACTTAACATCAATCATGGTTCAAGGGTCTGAGTACATTTGTGATTTGAACTCATTAAGATAAAGAGGAGGCAACCGACAGAAAGCCTTGTTGAAACAATTATCCAAATAGGAAATCTTATGTAAACGGGAGCCTCTACTCCTGCTGGGATGGATAATAAAATGAGTCTCTTTGGAGAATGAAGTACTCGTAGTACTCGCAGGCCTGGAAGACAAATTGTTGGGAAAATAATGCATGTACATATAAAATCCAAACAGGCATATGTGTATGCATATCATTACCCATCACACACACACACACGGAGATTATCATTCGGTTTTGCTCGACATCCAGCACTCAGGGCTTGATCCCCCGCAAGCAACAGGATCAATAAGTCAGCAGGAGTCTGTTCTCGTCTACATTTCTTTATGAAGTTGGTAACTGGGAAACGGCGGTCTGATCCTCTGGTATGGTTGGCGTGCCTACTGACAAGCAGAAGTGGATCGAATCCCCAAATTTGCACATTTTGTTTTCAACCTGTTTGACTTCATCTCGTGAACGAGCTGACAGGCCGGCTGCTAAACGCACACAACAGTTGCTGCCAGGTTTTTCTACGCTTCAGAGGTTGCTGCAACTTTTCACTTTAACGGCTGCATAGGAAGTGAAGTTAGTTGTTTGTGTTGATTTTCATTAAACAAATGATGCGGGGAAGAAGAAGTATCAGTCAAACAAAACACATCTTTTGACAGAACATTTCCACTGCTCACGACCTTAAAGTCTGTTGCTGAATAATTTATGTTTGAGCTCAGTTCGGTTTCTGTTTTGACGTTAATAGAATCCACCCTTTTTATTCATTGTAACTGTTTTCCCATGGAGACGCAGGTGTAATATTTAAATTCTAGGCTTTGAGACAGTGGGGGGTCTCACCCTTATTGACATGTTTGACATCATATCCGGGAGATGTTGATATATCGCTGTGTGCCAAGCCGGTAATGGGCTCCCTTTGGTAATCATGGAGTCAACCTTTGAAGCAAATGATTAAATTAATCCCCCCCATACTTTGGAAAAGATACTACGTGTATAGAACACATCTCAAAGGTGAGCAAAATACATAAATGTTTACTTTACTGTGCTGAACAAACACTGACCTTTTCCCCAGCAACACAATGTCTTATTTGAGATTCACATCAATGTCTTCATTTGTTTTTTCGAGGCTTTCAGGAGGAAGAGTCTCAAATTAGTTTGTTCAGCATGAAAGCTTACAGCTTGAGAAGCTAACAACGGGCTGTTTACACGGTGGCTGCGTGTTTCGAAGCATCTGCTTTGCTAAAGTATCCTTGAGCAAGAGTCGCCAGCGGCTCCACAAGGGCCTCTCTAGGTAGCAGTGGTACCTACAACCATCAGAGCTCATTCACAGGAACAGCAAGAGGAAACCCAATATCTTTATATAGATAGATAGATAGATAGATAGATAGATAGATAGATAGATAGATAGATAGATAGATAGATAGATAGATAGATAGATAGATAGATAGATAGATAGATAGATAGATAGATAGATAGATAGATAGATAGATAGATAGATAGATAGATAGATAGATAGATAGATAGATAGATAGATAGATAGATAGATAGATAGATAGATAGATAGATAGATAGATAGATAGATAGATAGATAGATAGATAGATAGATAGATAGATAGATAGATAGATAGATAGATAGATAGATAGATAGATAGATAGATAGATAGATAGATAGATAGATAGATAGATAGATAGATAGATAGATAGATAGATAGATAGATAGATAGATAGATAGATAGATAGATAGATAGATAGATAGATAGATAGAGTACTTTATTCATCCCGAAGGTAAATAAAGTTCTCATAGCAGCCGGTATATTTGAATACAATAAAATACAATACAATAGAATAAAATAAAAAATATTGAGGTAGAAAGAATAAACAAAACAGAAGCACAAGATAAAATAAAATAAAATAGGTAGATACGGTGCAGTGGCAAGATGATGGTAATAGTACTGATGATATGATGGTAATGTTATTGTGAGACAGTATATAAAAATAGTACAGTATATATAGCAGTATATAGTAATAATGGCAGCAACAGTAAATATAATAGTAATATAATGATAATAATTATAATTATATATTGTATTTATTTAAAATAGACAATAACACAACACATCACTCCAGTAAAGTATCTGGTTGTGCTCTTATTTGTGAAGTTTAATCGACAGTGGCATTTTAAGACACAACTTGATCTCCAATAATGAAGATATTTGAAATGCCTGCTTGTAAATGGTGAAGTACATACGTTGAAAAAGAAATACACAATTTAGTAGTATTGTAGAAGTATTTTACCAGAGTTTGGAAAACAGCTCTGGCTGCAACATGTTCAGAGCGTCTCTCTCCATGGTGCTGAAAAGTTTTAATAAAGCTTCTCAGCTCCCATGAAGCTCTGGAGATATATATTATTTATAGCATAAAATGTATATTTTTGCTAAAAACAAAAAATGACTGTGACTTTTCGTGTTCTAATATTCACAGACAGATTGTGTTTCTAAGGTTAAATTAGTCTTTGGTCCAATTTCAATGGCTGTTTACTGATCTAATGTTCTTACAGGTTACATAGCTCCAGAGTTTGAAGTCTTGTATGCTTCATGTCATCTTTTGATTCCCTGTGATTTGAGAACTTTGGTGAAATATTACTCCCTTTAAGATGCTCCAGCTCCCCCCATGTTGATGTGGTAGTGTCTGTGCTATACATAAAACATTGTGGGATTCTAACCATCCACCCCTCCCTCTCATTGACTCCCGCTGCGCCTCCCTCTATCCTCCTCATCCCTAACAAACTGTTCTGCTAACTGAAGGTTAATGTGTCGAGTGGTGTTAAAAAGATTAAACAGAAAAGATATATCTATATTGTTTTCTGTGTGAGTGGGTGTAATGTGCCCTGTGGTCGTTAGGCTCCCATCAGACGGGCTGATTTTGTTAATGTGCCGTTAGAGGGTCTAATTTGCTGCAGTGCCACAAATTACAATCAATAATGGAGCTGGAGCAAACACAACAAGATGAAGAGGTCAAAAAGTAACACAACCGCAACTGAGCTGTGACACAAGCGCTTTAAACAATAACAATTTGAAGCAATGTGACGGAAACAGTTTGACTTTACAATTAGAGAAGATGATTATCGCCGGTAGCAATGAGATTTGTAATTTGCTGCTTAAAAAGCCGTAGCATAATGTTGAAATTTAAAACAAATTTAGAAACTGAGTTGCGTGAGTTGTCGTCAAAGCTTAAAAAAAAAACAATGAGATCCTAACGAGCGTGTCATCATTTATCCATTGTGCTAAATGCAGCTCGGGCCAAAGTTTGTTTTTAACCGAATTGCTTGAGCGCGATCTTGTTGGAATAAATTGTCATTATCGGTTAAAATCATTTTCACATTTTACTATGCCCTCATCTCAGCGGTGAAAAAAAATCTGTTTGATTAATATGTTATATATCATATTAAATAACTGATAATGAGACTCCATTAATGGTTTCATGGTTAATTGACTAAGCAATTAGCCGTCTGTTGATGGAGCAGATCTCTGAACACGTACGGGCCGGTCTGACACACACACACACACACACACACACACACACACACACACACACACACACACACACACACACACACACACACACTTAAAAAAATATACCTACTCTATGATTGCAACCTTGAGTGTGTATCCTCCAATCTTTGTCTGTGTGGGTCTGTGTGTGTGTCTGTGTGGGTCTGTGTGTGTGTCTGTGTGGGTGTGTGTGTGTGTCTGCGACTGCCATCTGTTCCCCCCCGGTTTTAGGGCACGGTGAGTTTTAACAAACATGATCTTGAATCAACAGAGCGGCTCTCTCACCTGTGACCGAGCCATCTGACGACCGTATTTAACACCGACAACAGTAAATGTCATTGAGCCGCTCCCGCCTGCTCCGCCTTGTGTTGCTATGTTTGTTAATCGGAATTCATTAAAGATCATTACACTTTTTCCCAGTGTTTAAAGAGTCTGATGGGAAGCGTAAGAAACACGATAACGAGCCGCGGTAACACCGTCGGCAGTTATGTAGAAAAGTTGTTTCCCCGTTGAAAGATAATCAGGTTATTGTCCTCTAACTGATTACAAGGGTGAGTAGAAGGAGCAATAAAGCTTTACGAGACAGATTTGAGTTTTTAATCTGACTTCACAACAGGACATACTTCGAGGAGCTTTTTCAAGAAGAGTGTTCATTCTCTATAGGAGTCTCCAAACCAAAACCTGGGAGTCGCCCATGTACAAGTACACAAGTAGTTTACTGACACTTTAAATGTATGGACTTTGTGTTGAAGTTAAAATATAGTAAATTAACGTTAATAAACATGTGGTAGTTTGGGGTCATTCACTTTCCATGATTCAAGATTTTTCCAACCAGCTGAAGTCAATGGATGCAAAGGTGTGATTGAGTGACAGCACAAATTAAATCCTATTCAACCTTTTAAATTCAACATGACAATTGTCATATCAAAAACAGTTTTGAAAATACACAATTTCTTGCATAATTTGGATTAAGGATCAATCCCAGTACTTTGGCCTCTAACCCCTTTTTTCTAGCACCACTATCTGTGCCTGAAGTTAAGGCATATTAAGATTTGGTGTGATACAAATAAAAGTGAATCTAAAGAAATAGACTTCCTGACTTTTTCTCCCACAAAATCATCAGTTGTCATCATAAATTTGACTTAATAAATCCTTTCGTTCATAAAAAACGTGTGAACCAATAATATATAATATAATACACACACTTTTACACAACAGTAATATACAAAAGCTCAAATTCAAGTGAACCCTGGAACTCCTCAGTAATCTCGTTCCACTGTGTTGAGCATGTACTTCTTGTTTCCTGTGAATAGACGACTTCATTATTCTCTGAGCGAAACTCGACAGCACTTCAGAGTTTAGAAAAGCCTCCGATTTATCCGATGTGCTCGACAATCTCGTCCACTTTTAATAGAAAGCTGTGATCCACAGGCCACTTTCACCACAACTCAACCACAGCTCAACATGAGAACCTCGAAATTGCTCATTATAAATTTTCTCCTCGACACCTCCTCCTCTTAAAAGGAAATTCAGGCTTTTTCTTGTGGCATGAAATATATAAAGAAGAGCAGGTGCAATCAATACGAGAACTTCAACCTCTATTTCTTGTTGGAGCTATTTTTTAAAGTCTCGTCTGACAGGACGTGTCTCTGGGGGAAACTTTTGAATTACTTGCTCCCTAATGACTTTTTATTTAGGCGCTGCTGGTTTTAGCTGATGAATGGCCGGCACCCGAACATAAAGATGTTCTAATCCATCTTTAATGATAATTTGGACATTTTGTTATTAATTTTCCATCAGGGTTCCTTAGAGTGACCTTGAATCTAAAGTCTTACAACGTTTATCTGCTCTTCGTCGACACTTTCTCCTCCTCCTCCTCCTCCTCCTCCTCCTCCTCCTCCTCCTCCTCCTCCTCCTCCTCCTCCTCCTCCTCCTCCTTTTTCCTCCTCCTCCTCCTCCTCCTCCTCTTCCTCCTCTTCTTTTGCTGCAACTCCCATCTTCCTCTGCTCGCTCCTTTCTCCTGCTCTTATCAACTCGTTTTTTTTATCTGTCGTGAGATTGTCGATTTTTATTTTAATTCCTCTTCCCTCACTTTCTCTTTCCTTTCCTGTGCACCTTCTATTTCTCATTCCTCCCATGTCCCCTTCCCTCTCCTCTTCCTCTCCTTCTCCCTTGTCCTCTCCTTTTCCTATGGTCCTTATATGGTCCTTTCCTCTGGCCCTCTCCTCTCTTTTTTCCTCTCCCTCTACTCTCCTGGTCCTCATCTCTCCCCTCCTCTTCTCATTTCTCCTCCAGTTCCTCATCTGTCCTGCTCTTCCTCTTTCTTTCCCTCTTCCTCATCTTTTCTTATGGTCTTCCACTCTGGTCCTCTCCTCTCCTCTCCTTTTTCTCTCTATCTCCTCTCCTCTCCTCTTTCCTCTCCTCTCCTACTGGTCCTCATCTCTCCTCTCCTCCTCCTCTCCTGACAGCCAATTAATCTTCCCTAGTGCTAATTCCTCATGAGTGTCATTTAGTGGCAGCTCAGCAGGAGGATCCATAAGGATTTAATGTGTTTATTAAAAGTTTGACTGCTGGTCGATGGAGACTTCTCTTCTCCCAGCGGCCCACTCTCCGTCTCTGCCAGCAGGACAATGAGCAGTGTGTGTGTGTGTGTGTGTGTGTGTGTGTGTGTGTGTGTGTGTGTGTGTGTGTGTGTGTGTGTGTGTGTGTGTGTGTGCACATTCCTCTTGGCTGCTCCTTACTAAATGATTTTCAATATCTGTGACACGTCAGGTGGTTGAAATGAAGCACGCGACGTTGGCTTGTTTCAGTCGCTGCCGGACAGAATTGTTCTTTCTCTTCTTTTCTTTATTATCGGCTTGTCACTGAAAGTCGCTTCAGTGACCAGGAAATTAACTTGTGTATCGCTGTTTGGAAACATTTACAACATGAGCAGTGGAAAATAGCTGATGTGATTTGAACATGTTTCATAAAGGGATCGCTCACAGGGGAGCATTTCACCAGCCGAGATTTAGCATCAGTTTATTTCTGCCGTCACTTCACATTTGTTTGGGTGTTTTATTTGTTGTTTTCAGAGTTGAACAACAAACCTGCTCATATAAATATCTTGAATTATAGCTGTGCTTGGATTGAACTAAAATTGATCACGGCTTCTATCCAGTTTATCTATTTATACTTGTATTTAGCTGCTTTTATGAAAGATGATATGTTTGTGAATCTGGGTATGCTCAAGTAAACTGCCCCCTAATATTTGCGTAGGTCATTTTAGTGTGGATTTTCTGTTATTATACTTTTTGATGAAGTTAATTATATCGATCCATGCGATCTACCGCAGTGTTTTCGATTTTCTGAAAATGTTTTATTATACATATTAAATCTCCACTTAATGAATTAGCACTTCCTCTCCCTTTTCATACATCATCTTAAATCATTTTCTTTATTACTGTTTAACAAAACAGTTTCTATGTTTATGGAAAACAGAAACAACTTCCCCTGCTGACCGACGGCGTCCTTTGGTCCCGAGCTATTAATCCCCTCCTGTGCTTTAGAGGTCACGGCCTCATATCTCTCCTCACTTCATTTCTCTGCTGAACCTGAGCCAGAGCAGAAGCTGGCAGACGTGAGGAATAAGAGGAGGGATGAGGAGGAAAAACAACAACAACACAAACATTTGATTGTTCATATTTCTTTACCCAGAGTTAATGTACGTCACCTTATGATGTGCATTAGGGGGAAAGGCAGCGAGGTGAGTGAAGTAAATCCTCTCTGCAGAAACCAAATGAAATGAATGATGCAGCTATTCCTGGAGTGGATGAGCATTTACATTTACATTTGCAGTCCATGTCAGATTTATGGGCACTTATGGAAAATGTGGCAGAGTTATGACTCGGAGAAGGACCAAGATTTCTTCAAAGTCACCTCAGGCAGGATCTTTACTTCACAGCTCCGCCTCCACTTGCCTGCGCCTCTGAGAACTGCACAGCTATAGGACGCCATGGACTGTAAATGATGTCAGATCCCCAAAAGGAGAGCCAGATCATCTAGATTGCCCCCTGGTGGCTGGCTGCTGCATAGGTCATGATCCATGTCCCCTCCATGTGAGTGGAGGGGACATGGATCAATTAAAAAAATCCAAATACCGCCATCTTAGTTCGTTCTACTGTGATTGTTATTTTTTCTGATAAGTTTTATTTTTTAATAGTCATTGGATGCTTTAAAATACTTTATAACATCCTGATTGACAGGTGAGACAGACTTACTATTGCTAACGATGCCAAAACAGATCCCTTACCAACTACTCTGAAAACCCATCTTCTCTCACTTTCAAAACAAGTTGAGACTTTTATTTATGACTTATTCATTTATTTCACTGTTTAGTTTTTTATTCCTTAATTCAATGTTTACTGGCTTCTTGGCTTCTTGCTTTATCTTTTATGCATCTTCCCTTTATTAGCTGAACAGCACTTTGGTGAACTTGTTTTGCTGCCCTCGTAAAGCACTTTGTAACTTAGATTTTAAAAAGTTAATATGATTCTGTGGTTTGTTTTGTGGAGATGTATTTGCCGTCTTCATATACAGTCTGTGGTTGGGACAAAGGCTTTAATGGACCCTGTGGAGGATCCCTCTTCCTGAGTAGTTTGCAGCTCAGCACGATGGAGACATCCTGCACAGAGGCACCAGCCATCAGTCAGAGAGATGTTCAACTCGAATGTCTCGGAGATACATGTTCATCCTGTGACTGCAGAAAGTCCTCCTGACTCTCTCTCACACAATACTTCACTCGCAAAGGAAAAAACTTGCTTCTCTGCGTTTGCCTTTCCCTCTTTAAAACCCGAAATTTTGTAATCCCTTAGTGACAGGGTCTAGTTGAGCGATATCATCTGCCAGGGGACAATCCGTCAAAGTCAGGACAGAGAGTTGGCAGAGGAGAACCGCCGAACAATCCCAGATAGAGAGGCACGCTGCCAAGATGCAGAGAGGGAGGGAAGGAGGGAGGCAGACGAGTAAAACCAGAGAGGAGGCAGCAGTGGAGGTTTGTAGGTCGGGGGAATGTAAGGGACGGAGATGGGAGGTCAATGACGTGAGAGGACGAGTAAAGAAAAACTTGAACAACAGGATCTTCAGCTTTAATAGTGAGTTTCTGAAGTTGGACACTGCTGCAAAATGATATACAGCATAGACTTTTGAACAGGATGGAACAGATTGAAGAACAGTGCAGAAATAATAATGAGCTATAACATTGTATTAATGATAATGATCTGAGCTTTGAAACAGAACCTCAGGTGCTTTTGGAGAATATTGCCGTCTTGCTTCATTTCTTGCAGCAGAAACATGACTCAGTATTTTTCCTTTTTGGGGGGGTGAACACTCATTTTATTCACTTTGCATCTCGAGAAGTGAATAAAAGATCTGAAACATCGATTCCAGACTTTCCGATGTCCCAGTGTTGAACATTTTTCAGCTGAGTCATTTTTCTTGTCTCTGGAAAGTTTAACCTTGATTTGTCTTTAAACAGCCTGCATTTAAATGTCTGCTTTAGAATGAGGGAATGCATATGACAACCCAAAACACACATACACACACACACACGCACACACACACACACACACACACACACACACACACACACACACACACACAGAAATACTACAGAGACAGTTGGAAAGTCATAGAAATCTGAGAAACTATTTCATAATCTGGTTTATTCAAAAGTGTTATTTACTCATCGCTCATGATTTATATTTTTTATCCTGAACTTCAAGAGGTTCGTTGAAATGACAAGCTTTGATTAAAATGAAAACACACACACACACACACACACACACACACACACACACACAATGTTTCAACCTGTGTAGATCAGTAAGCATAAAACGACAATGGAAAGAAGCCTGTAACTGACTGCAGTGTAACCCACTTGAGGTAATTTCTGAATGCACCTGACATCCTGAGCATTAATAGAGAGTGTGTGTTTGTGTGTCTGTGCGTTTCTATATGTTGTGTGTGTGTGTGTAGACTGAACGGCCGCGGAGCCGCACTCCATTATCCCCAGTCCGCCTCTAACAAGCTTGGAGACCCTGCTCAGCCCAGTAGCTGCTATTTACTGTCATCTCAGCACTCAGACACACACAGTGCTGTACACACACAGCACACACACCCACACGCTGTCACTGCAAACACACACTTAATGTTCCGACACACACCCATACATCTTGTTAGGGAGCACACACACCGTTTCTGCTGACACTCTGCATACACAGCCCGGCCCACACACACACACACACACACACACACACTTTTCTGCAGTCATCTAAGTTGACAGCCTCATCAGTTTTTTAATCTACTTTGTTCTTAGGACAGCAATTACTGTCCTTCCCTCTTGTCACATCGGCCAATAACAATCGGTCACGCAGGGTGAATAGCTTGTTATTGCGGTGATTATGTTCGGCCGTTATGATTCTCTGCTCGCCGCTCGTCTGCGCTCCCCCGGACAATGATGTTTCTTCTTCTTCTTCTTCTGTCTGCTAACGCGGCCTCGCTCTCTTATTACCTCCACAGAGGAGGTCGTGTGTTCGCCCCCCCCCCCCCCGTCCGTTTGTTTGTGCTCGACAGCAGGATAACGCGGTCGGAGTCTCACAGCGCTTGGTGGAAGGACGGGACTAGAGAGAAGACATTCGTTATTTTCTTTTTGTTTTGTTTTTCAGTTTCGCTTATTCTGTTGTCATGGAGGCTTGGTGATATGTGTTGGGACCCCCTTCGAAAACAAGACAGTAGCCGGCATCTCCAGGGGTTTATCCAAAGCAATAAAACTCTTTCCCGAGAAGTAATTGATGGATTTGGATGAGAAAGATCAGTCGTATTTAGTGGAATGTATTTATCTATGTTTTAAATTAGTGAGTGATCTATGAGTATGTGTGATTTTAGTGGCGCTTGATTGACCTTCAGGGAACTGTCGGGCCTCGGATGAAGTCGGATGTGTCGTGTTTCCTTTGTTTTTCTGCCGTCCTCATTTTTCCCACATCTGCCCATTACAAGCAACTCTGGGTTTGTTTTCCAGGAAGCCAGCGGACGACGGCTGAGAACCATCGTGCGAACAGAACCTGATGTGATATAAAGTTAAAGTCTGTGTGTCTGAGGGACTGTGCATTGACAACACAGTGCGTCAACACTGCAGGTGTAGAGGCTGGTCAATATCTTGATGGTGAATACATTAAAAACAAAGTAAAGACAGTACCTGAAATCAGTGTTTCTCTTGTGTTTTCCTTGTCGTAGTTGCACTGGAAAGGTTTAAAGAAAAAGTATTATCTATTTAAATACCTTCTATCCATCCATTTTCTGTACTGCTCGTTCTTTGAGGGTCACAAAGAGGCTGGAGCCAAACTAATCTGACATGAGAGGTGAGGTACATCAGCGTATCCCAGGAATAAAGAGTACTCATAGGAAACCTCATTTAAACTCCCCTGATCCAGATTTATATTTGATTCCACTCGCATTAAAATCAGTCTTTTAAAGACTTTTTTCGTTAAGATCCATGAATTATTATCTGAGGAATCAAGAAAATGCTTTAAATGTTTTAAAAACTGGTAAACAAATATAAAAACGTAACCTCCTTCGCCGATATAACAGCCGTTCCTGCTCAGAGTCGAACAGTTGAACCAGTTAAGCGTCTCCGTTGAACCTGCTTGTGTTTGGACTCTGTGAGGAAGCTGGAGCTCACAGACACGCAGGGAGAGAATGCAAACTCGTCACAGAAAGGTCATGAACCCAGAGCCTCCGTGCTGCGAGGCCACTAACCACCGTTACACCGCGCCGCCCCCCCGCTCAGGTTTAAAGTGGAAAGCACGTCTGCTCAAATCACTTACACTTACGGCTCTGTGTAACCAGAGGAGACGTTTCAACACGAGCTTTGACTTTGAGACGCAGGAACTGAATCCAGCTGCTTCTTAAATACATCACAACTCAATTACCGCTCGTTAAACTCATCTGTCTTCTTGACTTTAACCAGGCAAACAACTTAACCTCTCCGGTTATTACTGCTCAGACGCTCGGACTAACTGCGGAGGTGAAATGAAATCCAAAACTCTTAAGTGCCCACTTTATCAGAGATGTCACAGACGCTCTGGTCTGCGATTGAATTTTATTGTCAAAAAGAAAAATCTGACGAGGAGAGATTTACAGAGCGGCAGTATATCTGCTGTGGAGGCGGGGGGGGGGGCAGCGGCTGTGTGTCGTCAGGGTTACGCTGTGAGGAGGAATCACCGGCGAGATTGGAAAGTGCGTCTTTGAGCTGTGGACGTCTTCCACTGCTGAGCTGCTTGTAATTTTTGGAGCTCGATGTCAAACCAGTGTCTCACCACGATGAGGACAAAAAGAAATCCAGCTGTCCAAAATATCCAGAGAGGACATTTTGTGTTTCACAAAATTTTTGCATCTGTATTTCTTCATTTCGCAAAGTGAGAAGATTGGTTTAAAAAGAGTTTAGCTGTAGATTTACCGACAAATAGATGCTTGTATCCACCCATCAAACTTTATTTTTATAACACCTTTTATACAGGTTAATGTTCAATGATTGACTGATGAGCCAAGAATAAGACAAACAAATAAAAATTCCAACAATGAAACACCAGAAAATAGATTTTAAAAGCAAAAAAATAACAATAAACATCTACAATTAATAAAATATGAATTTTTTTGAATAAAAGTCAATAAAATGGGGCAAAAAAAGATACTTGACATATTATAGGGCAGAAATGAAAACAGATACTACAGAATAATGTCTGTAAACCTTTCTTGAATCTAAATATTCTTGAATACCAAAGTACTGGATGAAGATGATGAAGATCCATTCCCTCATCTTCCTCCTGGACAGAAACCCCATAACTCAGAGCACCTGACCGCTGCAGCGTGCATCACCTCACACTCAGTCGGGTCGTCCTTGTGAACCGCGGCCCGGCCGGTTCCCTGATGGGCGACAGATTGGCGGCGACCCGTTAGCGTCTGGCCGGCCGCGCAGGAGGCTGCTGCTAACTGGCTGCTGGCGGCCGGTGTGGCCGGTGACCTACAGCTGTCAGGCGGCGGGACGCAGACCGGCTGCTGGCACCGTGATCGGCTGCTTCTAACCTTGAGGGATTCAAAATGAAATCAGAGCTTTTGACCCTGAGAAACTTTACCAGGGACGTCTTTACGCCAGAGACCTCGAATAAACGCAGAACATGATGCATTTTGTTTGTGTTTTTCAACCCGGACCATTTCATTCTCGGCTCCAGGCGAGGTATTTCTTTGATTTGCTGCTGTAGCCCCTGTATCTACCTGCAGAGCGGTGCAGGTCTACTGCTGTGAGTTTCCTTTGTGTGTTTTGTGAAACCGCTGCCCCCCCATATTTTCCTCTCTCAGATAATGACCCAGACAAACAGAACTCCGGTGTTTGAGCTGGGCTGCTGCCATTGTTGTGCGACTAAATTAACGACACAAAAAACACCTCGGGAGAAACACATGAATTTATTCCATCATAACAATATCAACTGTGTGTGTCCTCCGAACTGTGTTTGTAGAGAAGCTCGCAATGTTTTTCCATTTTGGTTGTTTCTGAAATATCTTCAGCAATTTTTCACCAAAATCCGAATTCGAATTTACTGGATTCGTTTTCATTGCTGCTGCCAGAAACCACCAAGGGATGAAGAGGATCTACTGACATGGCATCACTGAGAAGCCACAGGCTGAATTCTTCATGGTGAGAGATGAAACCAGTGACCAGAATCTGATATTATCCCAGTTTGGTTAAAATGAGCTGAAATTGTTCAAAAAGCACTGATGCACAAAAAGAGGTAATTTCCTAGAGTTTATATAAAAGAATATTATCTTCACCAGTAGAACATCAACTCACTAACCAGTACAAACAGTCCTGGTGTTGCACAAGCACACACACAAGCTGTCACACGTCACTGGGATGCTTGAAGCAAACAGAACGATTGTTAATGTTCCTAGAAACACATGTGTCTGTTGTTTAAAGACATGTCAGCGTGTGCTTTGATTTAAAAACCTTCCACAGTAATTATTCCTCTCGCTGATGTGTTGCTTGTGTGTTGAACATCACTCGGAGCAGAAGCGTGCTTTTAAAAAATCACTCAGTGTTTTAACCACATGAAGCAGAATCCACAAGGACGTCTCCTCTCTCTCTCTGTCCCTGTGTGGCTCATCATTGATTCAGTATTGACTCGATGGACGTCTGTTGTCAACACGTGTTCCTTTGTGTATGTAAACCACTGTTATTCGACTTAAGGGAATACAAATAGATTTGTCTGTGCAAGCGGTTTGGGAAATGTGTGATCGGAAATAAAACAGCTCAGTGCCAAGCGGGACAATTCAGATTGGTTTGAAAAACAATAAATAGAAATAAACCAGAGCTTTATCTTTTCCCTTAATAAAGATATATGGACATATGTGAAGCAGAACTGTGGCGTGTCTCTATTTGCCTCTATGGGGGGTTAAGTTAGTCATCATGGGGTCAAACTTTAAATTTGTTACATCCTGAAGTTTATAGTCAAACACATGCAGAACTAATGATGTCACCATTTGTCTTATAGCTGTGGTTATTGCTAATGTGAGACCTTTTATATTTAATTTATCTATATTTAATATTCAAATATTCATGATGTTTAACATTGTAAATTGTGAATTAACTTAACAGGCACAAAACCACTAATGTCCAGTCACCGTCTTTGTTGCTGCTGTTTCCTTTTGTCTCCCTTCAGGTTTTTTTATCCTTCTATATTTTCTAAAGTGTTTTTTCATCCGTGTGTTGCTCTGTTTTCCTCCACACTCTCTGAAGCACATAACATAAATGAGGCTTAAGCCTTTGTGTCTTTGTCTCTTTGCTTTTGTTCCGGTGTTGCTTCCCTGTCTGTGAGTCTCTGTAAAGCTTAGAGACGAACAGGGCACATTTCATATTTTGTATTTTTTTAAATTAAAAGAGATTTAAATGAGTTTTACTACCCAACGGATATGTTTTTTTAAAGACAGATGCCAATACCAGTATTGCGGAGTAAGGTACAGAATATGTATGACTCCTAAAATGTGATCAAACCCTTTTGTCAAAGACATTTCACGCTTGATATTTTACAGATTCTGATAAACGTAAGTGCAAAAGAAATATATAAAAAATATATGCTGATACTGATATTTCTGTATTTCTAATATTATCATGTACTTGCAAAGCCATCCATCCACTTTGTGTACAGCTTATCCTTTGTGTGTGTGTGTGTGTGTGTGTGTGTGTGTGTGTGTGTGTGTGTGTGTGTGTGTGTGTGTGTGTGTGTGGCCCATTTATCTTCATCGGTGGTATATATAGGGAGAGAACAGGTATTACACTGTCAGGTCTTTATATTACTGTTTGTTTACACCTCACCAGGGTTTGACCTTTATCTCCGATCATCCCTCTGCTGTATCTTCATATTTCCCTCTCGCTCTCTCCACTGTCACCTGTGGAGAAATACAAAGAAAATGAAATAACAGTGGAGATAACGACGATGAATTCCTCTCATGCATTACTGGTGAATATCGGTGCAAAAATTGTCAGCTCACACAGAAGCTGCTCTTATTTGATTTATAAGGGACTGACACTGAAACCTGACATTTACAGCTGCTGCTGCTGGAGGAGGCAGAAATATCTCCTGCTGCCCAAATCAATCGCGGCCAACTGGAGACATAATGTCACACAGTGTGCTCACTTGTTTTCCACGGGGAGACGAAAATATCACCGATAAACAACAGCGTAAAATCTTTAAGGTGAATCTCCCTCCCCCGCCGACCCCCCCGCACCCCCCAAGGCCCTGTGGAGGGTGGAGCTCTGAATCTTTTACATAATTCACGAGGAAATGAGGAATAATGCCGAGCAAAGCGGAGACGGCAGCAGGCTGAAGGTCACCTGATGCACAGGTGTGTTTGTCACCACAGAGGAATGTGTGTGTGTGTGTGTGTGTGTGTGTGTGTGTGTGTGTGTGTGTGTGTGTGTGTGTGTGTGTGTGTGTGTGTGTGTGTGTGTGTGTGTGTGTGTGTGTGTGTGTGTGTGTGTGTGTGTAATATCTCCTCACCAGAGTTTTAAAAGACACTTCCTGGCAGAGGACGGTTTGTTTCTGAAGTCTGGCTTCTTCTTCTTCTTCTTCTTCTCAGCTGCTGCATTAAGATCAATAAACAGTTCTACATCCTCCTCTCCCTCTGCACCTTCCTCACTTGGTTGATTACAGCTGAAACACAACGGGCCATTTGCATTGATTTGAGGCTTTTGGCATGTGTGTGTAAAACTACTTTTCAGCTTCAGCGACAGGGAACTTTGCTGCGTGTTTGGTTCAAGTGAACATTTGCATGATTTTCTTGCGAGATTTCAAATTAACATACTGTGGAAAACACCCACCTTCTTGCCTTTAGTTTAATACGCTGTAAAAATGCCAATGTATCATTTTTGGCACAGAAAACAATTGCAAGTTTAAAACCTGATATTAACTTAAAAAGTGAGCATCAAACAAGCGGTGGCCACAAATCATTTAGTATCTTAATTCAACCAAAGTGAGAAGAGCTTTGATGAGTTATAATCTTAATCTCAAGCCACTTTGGCAGATATTCAACAGTTTGCAAACACTTTTTCTTCGCCAAAGAGTCTTTTTGTTCTTGGTTTGGAAAATTTCAAACTCACAGCGTGTTTCATATCTCTGCCCACAGATTTGAGGTGATTTTCTAGTGAAGGGACTTTGATGGTGTTCCAGTACTGGGAGTTCCAAGCCGTCCCACGTGCGATAATCATATTTTTTCAAAGTTCAAAGTGAAAGTGAAGTAGCTGGGTCTGATTCATGTGGAGGATTTGTTGATGAAGTAAATGCGTCCGTGCAGAAAGAGCTCCCGCTGTGTTGTGCATGTGTGAACGGCAAAGTGCAGGTAAAGTTCATGTCTGAAAAAAGCTTAAGTCACAGACAGACATCAGATTTTTTAATTTTGCTTGGACTCGAGGATTGAGTGATGAGAATGTGGAGGTCAAAGGTCAACGGTCAACGTCAGTATGACCTCACAAACCCTGTGATTGTCGACATTAATGCCTAATTGGATGAAATGATGAAGTGATGACAATGAAAAAACACTTTTCTGGACAATTTGTATTCCACTAACGGAAACAGAACAAACTTCTGCAACTTGACTGGTTTCACAGATCCTAATTTCCTGAACCTCAGACACCTAGGGGCTGAATCCAGACGTCCCATCACTCAGTCTGTCCCATCTGGATGGAACCAGAGCTGCAGGTTATCACTTGCAGCCTCTCGGTGTTTGTGTGCTTGTGTGTTTTTTATTATCTGGCGGTGCAGCATTAGTGTCGGAGATTTGAAAATATCTGATGGTGGAGGAAGACGTATCCACCTCCTCTCCAGATCTGAGCGTTTCTCTCCCTCACTGAAATGATGTAGCTGCGTGTTTATCATCTCGAAGACACTAATAAATATTATAATCCAACAGGCCTTTCTGCAATTTTATGGAGACGAGTTAAGGGAGTCTGGGTCGGCGCTGAGCTACGGCGGCTAATATCAAGTTTCTGAAATCCATCTGCCAGCGAATTCTCGTGGTAGCTGTGAAACTCCTCCGTGGCGCTGTGGGGCAATCGATTATATCTGTTTCTCTTGTCACTGTTTAAAAAAAAAAAACACGATAACACCAACAGCTGCTTAGTCAGCTCTTACACGGATAAATTATCTCGGAGGTGGTGGGGGAGGAGCAGGAGAGGAGGACGAGGGGAATGAGAAGGAGGATGAGGGAGGGAGAGGGAATATGGAGGGGGGGTGTAGAATTGAGATAAGGAATGCAGATAGGAGAAAAGAGAAGAGGCGGGGGGGGGGGCAACAGGAGGGAAAATTAAGATGGAGGAGAAACAGAAGAAAAAGTAAAATGAGGTGGGAAGCTTGTGTTTGATTTTTGCACCAACAAACATTACAGTAGGAAACATATAAAACTGAATATTTTATGCATATGATAGAAAATACTTCTTCCAGAAATTGATGCACAACATTTGCTGGTTTGTATAAAAAGTGGTTGGGCCCAAACTGCAAATGTTATCACAGACAAAGAAAGATAATATTTTTTGACGTGTGCAGTGTCTGTTTTCTTGTCCTGCGGTGATGCTGGTTGGAGTTTCTTTCTGAAACTTTAAAAGCGTGAAGATCTGCTGCAGGTCTTGAACCTGAAGCTGCACCACAAAGAGCTGCTCACCTGCTTATTAGGCTCTGGAGAATCTGCAGAAACAGTTGTGAGCGTGATGATGAGTCCCAGCTAGGGTTGCAAAATTCCGGGAATATTCAAAGTTGGAAATTTTCCATGGGAATTAACGGGAATTAACGGGAATATACGGGAATATACGGGAATTAACGGGAATATACGGGAATTAATGGGAATTAACAGGAATAAACTGGAAATGTTGTGGGTAATTTATACTAACTGTATTTACCTTGTCATAAACAGACATAAATATAAACATTTTGTTTTGTCATAGGCTGATTTGAGCCCTGAGGAAACTTTGGGCACTTGACTATACGCTTCTGCATTGTTGTGTCATTCTTAACATAGGTCTTTGCACAGTATTTGCAAATGTACACAGCCTTTCCTTCTACATTGGATTAGGTTAAATGTCTCATCAGGAGATAGTGCACATGGCATTGTTCTGTAGAATAAGATGAGAAAAAAGTTTGTAAAAAAACACTAATGCAATGCCAGAGACATAAATAGTTAGCCAAACAATTGGAATCATCTGTAAAAAATCAATAGATAAATGTATGGAAATAGGCTAGATGAACAGATGAACAATCCTCAATCAGCATGCTAATATATTTCCCCAGTAATATCATTGAACTTACCTGACTTCACTTACCTGACTAGTCCTGCACACTACAGCAGGCCTCAATAGCCCTGCTGTAGTGTGCAGGATGCTGGGAGTTATCTGTGCAAGTGATGGAAGAATGCACAGTGGAGGGTTGAAATTCAACGTGCAGCGTGTGCTGCATTCCATACATCTTTAAAATAGAGTTTTGAATTATGTTTTTATTGCTCAGCGTATAATTTGGGAATTTTTTTTTTTTTTCAAAATTCCCAATATTCCCGAGCTTAACTTCCAATGGAAAGTTTCTGGAAAGTTTCCGGAAATGTACCTGAAACTCTCCGCCCCTTTGAAACCCTAGCCCCAGTTTATCCATATTGAACAGATCACGTGTTTGCACTTCCCTGGGACGATAACGACACACGTTCCAAGTGTGAAGACGAACAAACAAACGGTTCTGGAGAAATATGAGCCACAGGCAGTCAGAGGTATCTGGAATTTCTAGATAAATAATGATGAAAAATGCTTCAAGCCAAATATGAACGATTTCACCAACAGCAGCCCTATTGTTGCACTGATGCAAATATTTCTACCACTTCTATATTCAGAGGTTTATTCAGTACTTGAATCCAGCAATGTTCATTCATTCTTTTTTCACTTGTCAGCATTTCAGCTGCAGAAGCCCGATAGCTAACGGAGGAATTCCTTTCAGACGAGCATCAGATTCCTCGTTCTCGACTCCGCCTGTAACACGTCTTCACTGTTGTGATCTAAGAGTCTTTCACTGCCGCTGTTGTTCATCGACTTATCGCTGCGTCCTGAGTAAAGTAGGCCCACGCCATGGTGCTCTTTGATTCCATGCTTCCAGTTTAAGTGACAACTCTGCCTCTGGGGAGTGCCTTGTTTTTAAAGTGCATCTCTTTTTGTTTTGGTCACTGGAGAGTCGGCCGGTGCCACGGACACCATCGCTCTTTGTTCGTTCTCATTACACCGAACCCTGCACGACTCCGGGACCCCCCACTGTGAGGGTTCTCAGCCTCGATTGAAGTCTGCTGCTCTTCGGGTTTTATTTTTTATTTTAAGAAGGAGCTCTTAGGCACAGGGAAGTTGACAGAAGAGAGTGAGTGATGCATGAGGGGAAGTTTGATCTCTACAAAGTTAATTTAGATATAGATAGACAGCAGTACACACACTTAGGGTTCTTGCTGAGTTCTAAAAAGTTTATGTGACAACACAAAGTGCTGTGGTGGTGTTCTAGTCTTTGTTTTGGTTGCGTTTTAAATCCTACTTTTTGTTCACTCCACAGAACAGCCCTCAGTGTGTGGTTGCTGGGGCCAATGGAAAGTTTTCAGGTCTGGGAATTTTTTAAAAGAAGCTCAGGGAAAAGTTCAATTTCAAGTTTACGAATGTCCAATCTTATTTTCAGTGCGTCAGACGAATCCCTTGTATACGTTCTCATTTAAATTCAAAACTACTAATATTAAAGTTCTTCTCCGAAACGCAGTAGAAGCGATCTGCCTCTGATGAGCTAACCCTTGCTCAGCCACAATGTTCTTAAAGACGTTCACTCTGCAGAACCCGAGGCCGCAGCCTGGAGAAGAAAAAAACCACAATCAGAAGGAAAGAGAATACATGTAGTAGAGTTTTGGAAACGTGAAACCAAGCGAATGCTAATATGACTCCGGGTTCAGTACATAGCAACAAACACGAAAGCCGCAGCAGCTTCAGAGGTCGCTAACATGTCGGCATCGTGGCGAGCATCTCCTCAGCGAGCACAGATGGAGTGGGAGAGCCGCTCGGGCAGTAAACTGGAGCAAACTGCAGGAGCTACAACACAACGCAGCCCTGAGACAAACAACCTTATATAACATTAACGTTACTGTTGAGTTTGAGCCAGGAAGGCCGTGATCCAACTATGGTAATTTCCGAGGCTGGGCCTGGTGCAGCGTGGATGTTTTAAATCATTTTCTTTCGATATTTAAATCCAGTTGCTCCGTGGCGTCCTCACACTCCACCACCGCACTCGCTCTACGCCATCTTCTGTTTCCGCTTCTCATTTTAGAATCTCCAGCGCCCGGCGAGGCAGATTAGCGGGAGATTGGCTCGCTCACGCCTTCCTCTAATTGGCGTCCACTGAGCTGTTCGCCCGGCCGGCGTTTATCACACTGGTCAGTGGGAAGAGAAGAAAGAGAGAGGAGGAGAAAAGATATTATTATCTTTAAATACATGTCATTTAACCGATGTTGTTGATATGCAGGTACAGTTATAAAGGTTCTTCGAGGGCATGATCCGTGTGTGTGTGTGTGTGTGTGTGTGTGTGTACGTGAGTGTGTGTGTGCGTGTGTGTGTGTGTTTGTGTGAGAGAGAGTGTGAGTGTGAGTGTGTGTTTGTGGAGCCCTTTTTATGTACTGTGACAGACCTCATGCATCCAGGTCAATATTTATCCAGTTCTCAGACTCACCATGGATCCTCATCTATTCCAGCACTCCTTTGAGACTGTGTGTGTGTGCATGTGTGTGTGCACTTGTGTGTGTGTGTGTGGGTGAGTGTGTTTTCCTCTGCACACAGGCAGGGGCATTGGTATGTGTTTGTGTGTTTGTATGTACACCCCTGTTTACTCCTTTGGCACATTCTTGTTGTTGGTCTTTTCCAGGAGAGAAAACTCTTCTGCCAACGCAAATGTTGTTGACGCCAAATTTGCTTTATGAAATATCTCATTAGGAAAAACTTGCATGTTCACATGGTAGTATATTGTGGAGTTTAAAGAAGTTACAGATAATATTGCTTGCAGGGGGGGTGCTGTCCACCATCCATCCTTCCTATGTGCATGGTGGAAATTCAGTCCCCTCCCTAAAATAAAAGTTGCTGTGCTTGCCTGTGGAGGTGGAGGAGGGATCTATAGCCGCTGCCACCATATCAATACAAAAAAGAAAACAAAAGGCTGATAGCAAAGTATTTTTCTCTCAGAAGAAATGAAACTTCTGGATCTGCCTCCGCTTCTCTCCCCTCTGTAAACACAGCCGTGATGAATTGCTGCCAAAACCTACAGTCTGTTCTCCAGCAGGACGCCGGGAAGCTGATGGATTAAAAACTAACAGCCACCGCTCAGAAGTGCTGCACAGTGTGCGTGAAACGGGAGGTAATTAATTAGAAATAATGATTGTGGGAATTATAAAACAGAATAAGGGCCATATTGAGGGGGGAGGCAAAGAAATCCAAGAATAGTTGTTATGTTTTCACATTACACACTTCTGAGAATACTTAGTTCTACAGTGGTAGTGCAGTTTTATTTATAAGGCACATTTCATACACTGAAGTGAACAAAATCCAAAAAAGAAAAAAGAGGAAAAGAGAATTAAAGGCGGAAACAACAAGAAACAAAGGGGAAATCTTTATAAAATATTAAGAACAAATAGAATAATACATATAAAATTGATGTGTTAAAATAATAACATTTAAATATAAAAAAAGACAATGATGGTATGAGTTTATAAAATAGTTCAGTTAAAAGCACTGGTGAATATAAATCCACTGAGTTCACTGTGACGTGTGCGGCACAATGAGAACTGTGAATTATAGTAAAATGAAATATTTGAATGTTGCAGGAATGAGAGCAGAAACACTTGATAAATACTCAAGGATGCAAATCACTTGAGAAATCTTCGAGTAATAGTTTCTTACTCTCACATTAACACAGAACACACAGCGCTGTGTGTTTTTGTGAGAGGTGTCGTTTGACCTTGAAAGGAGAAGAAGAAGAAGGTGAGATCAGTTCTGATTATATTTTTGATAAGAGTGGAAGGTGGAGGCGGGATCGAGTAAAAGGTTCCTCTCCATCAGAGTTCAGCCTCGGGGGGGGGGGGAGGGGAGGATAAAAGGTGAGGTCAGATGAAATGATGCAACTCTCAGAAAAACGAAGCCACAATCACTTTAGTTTCATCATCATTCATCTGCTGAGATGTGGTCAACAAAACCCAGAATTTAAAAACTAAACTAAATGAGTTCAAATGAGTAAGACACCTTTACAATGGTTTAAAAGAAGAGGGATATTCCATTAGAAGGTTTTAATGTAGATGGAAGTTTGGTCAGATTCTAAATCCAATTCATCTTCCTCACTTTATTAAGCAACACCGCCATCTGCTGTTGGCGTAGTGAGAGCACACCTCATTCAACATGTTTTAATTTGCATTTTTCTGTGAAGTTTCAAAACAAAGTTCTGAAGTGTTCATCTCTACCTCCTTCATTCTGTCATTATTATCCATCTTTATCCAACTGACAGCACATGATTCATCATCATTTGCGTTACTATTAACAGGTGCAGTGCGGTGTCGTTTACGAAACTGAGTTTTGTGTAAATTGCAATTTAAAAAGCAATAAATACAGCCACAAAATTCTCATCATGATAGAAATTTATTATAAATAGGTTTTAAGCATTTCAAACCTCGTCTATGGCTTCTTCCATGTTCAGAAACCTAGGAGTGCATGAAATGAAATGTTCATTCAGGAAAACGCTCCATCCAACGTCTGTTTATTCATGTGGATTCTCAACAAAGCTAAGAATCACAAAGCTGTCACAGTTAACTCTATTCAAGAATTGTCCTCCATGTGAAAAAGACAGACACTCATTTGAATCACAGATTGCTTTGTTTAAAATCAACAGACGGAAAAGGGAAAAACGTTCACTCATTATCATCCCAAAACATGGAGGAAGGAATTTGAAATGTGCATAGAGTGAAACAACTTTCCCATTAATCAGAATGGGAAAGCTGTATATGTGATTATGTTTAAGGCACTTTCAAATATCGCTGTTTACAGTTCTTCTAAAAACAAAAACAATACACGAACGACATTTTTCCCTTCCACTTCTATTTCCCTCTGTCTTTTTCTTTTCCTCCTCCTTGTTCCTGGTTCTCTCTGGTTTTATAATGCTCCTCTGGCAGGTTCCTCAGCTTCTCAGCAGCCTGAAAACACAAAGAAAACATGGAAAGTTTGAGTTTTTAAACAGTTTTAAAGACAAATGCAGGAACATTTTCTGCAATCCTGGATTTGCATTTTAATTTACGTGCTAGAAAGTCAACAGTTGGCCTCTCACCGTGGTTTATATCTGTTTCCCCTGTTTGTCTGTTTATGTAAGTTATGTCTGTGTCAGTGAGCCTAACATCAAATTCTGTTAATTCGCTTCCTGATCATTTTAACTCTGACTCTTAAAGTTAATGGCGCCGTTGAACGTGTTCAACTAACAACCATCTGTGGCGGGAAGCGTCTGTCTCAGCGCGTAACGAGCTTCTCGTGGTCGCTGCATCAATCTTTAGTGACACTGTTGTTTATTTGTATTTTACTCTAATTTTATTGTATCCGTCAGTGTCTTAAAAGTCTTTTATAGGCTGGTTTTTATTGCTCTTTGTTAAATGTCGAACGCACACATTACTCACCTGTTCAGGGGTGAGGTCTCTCTGCTCCTGGGCGAGCATCTCGTACCCGACCATGAACTTCTTCACAGAGGCCGAGCGCAGCAGGGGGGGGTAGTAGTGAGCATGCAGCTGCCAGTGGGAGTTATCTTCCTTTAGGTGGGGGCCAGTCGGGGCTCCTGGATAAAGAGGGGGAGAGGGGACTGGTTTTACTCTCAGTTCAATCTAACTGTTAATGTGTGTGATACTCTGACCTTCGCTAATCAGACTCAGTTTGAGGTGGGAGAGGCAGTGGACTAGTGGCAGAAACTTGGACTATGGGCAGAAAAGGTCTCTGGTTCGTCTCTGGTTCGACTCCACGGAGAAACAACAAAAAGACGAACCTGGATTGATCTGTCCAAAAATCCAAGAGGATTCTCCCTACCCTGTCTAGTGCCCCTGAGCAAGGCACCTTACTCCCCCAACATCTGCTCCCCGTACATGGCCGTACATGGCTGCCCACTGCTCTGTGTGTCCTGCATCAGATGGGTTAAAAGCAGAGGTTAAACTTCCCTACAATTGCATGAATGTGCATGTCTGTGCATGTGTTTGGGACAAATAATTGTATCTTTGAGGATAAAGTTTTGCACATAGCTCAGGAATCTGTTTTTGTTTGATATCTTGCTCAAGGACACCGGGATTGTGTCAAGGAACAGATCTGAGGAAGACAAATCTCAGCTCATCCGCCATCATCTGACAATGAATTAGCCTCCGGGGGGGCAACAGCCAGAATCCTGGAGCTTCTGGTGTAGACATCCGACATCATACATCGATTTACAGTCCGACTAGTGTTTTTCATCACTCGAGTTACGTTTCTCCACACAAAACACAAACAGAGATACTTCTTGCAGGTTTTTTTGGCCCAGACGACACTTTAAAAACTCTATTATCTGTTTCTGCAGGCAACCAACGACTGCTCAAACGTGATTGGTCAAACTAGAACCCAAAACCATGAGTGTTCATCTAGTTTGAGATCTGGTGACTGTGAAGGCCTCAGTATTCATCCAGAAACTCCTTGTCCCCTCGATGGAAGCATCTGCTGTCATCAGCTTTTCCTTCTGCCACTATCTGCACGTGTAGCTTCACAAAACACTGCATCAAAAATTGCATTATTACACTAGTTCCTAAATCGTCTCAAGAGGGTCATTAACTGAAAATCCCTCTTCTGACTGGTAACTTAATTTATCATTTAAATCTCCTCTTTAAAGCCTGTTTTGCTTCCTGGTCTCCGTGGGAGGTAATGAGGTAATGAGGTGGCAAGGGAACTACAAACATATTCTCAAAAGATAAATAAATAAATACATTTAAAAAATAGATTCCTGGATAAAGTGCGTTCACCGTTTCTCTTAGAGCTGGTTTCTAAACGACGAGGTCTGATCAGACACAGAGACGACAGGAGGGCGACACATCGGAAGAGAAACAGCCAGGAAGACCAATGAGTCTAGATAAGGACCGAACAGAGATGAATGCTCCTATTACCAGACAATTATGTCTTTTCAAAAAGTCACGCTGAGTTTCCTCTGCAAGTGTGTGGCCTCGTGAGCGTGTGCATAATTTACCATTTCGCATTATAGTTACAGATTTGTTCGTAGATAGGAGTCGACCTATCGTAACAGTTGCTGGTTCCGAGAGACAAATCGTTATAAGTATTAAGCAGGTAGCTTTATCTAATCCGTGATTTCCCCGGCGACTCTGACGCCATCCGACCACTTCTCCCTCTCCGCTCCGCCGCTAATAAGCCTGGCGCTAAAAAGAAAAAAAGAGTCTAGCTGCATCTAAATGACCCAAAATAAAGCAGAACCACAGATGGGAAGATAAAGCAACTCATTATGCCAGCCAGGTCTGTCTGTGTGTGTGGATGGGAATGCATGTTCCAAATTAGGTGGTCAGCTTGTGCAGTTTCCCTGTGTTTGTGTGTTTGTGTGTTTGTGTGTGTGTGTGTGTGTGTGTGTGTGTGTGTGTGTGTGTGTGTGTGTGTGTGTGTGTGCGTGTGTGTGTGTGTTTGTGTTTGTGTTTGTGTGTTTGTGTGTGTGTGTGTGTGTGTCAGTGCTCAGCGGCACAGTTCCTGTTCCCTTAATCCCCACTGAAAAGGTTCAAATAACACCATTATTCTGGGAGTTGAGAGTTCTCCTAGCAAGTGGGAAAACACTGAGAAAATAATCCATTGTCAGATGTAACAAGAGAAAAGGATTTCTTTTTATTTTATTCCACGATGCCTGGAGGATCATGAAACAGCTTTAGGTGGTAAATATTTGGGCTATTTGTTGCCACAGTGGGACTTAATTTAATTTTAATGAGAATTTCTAACTCTTATTAACACTGCAGATGGCATATTACAGTAATTGATCCATCCGAGCTGTAGTGGTGCAGTTTATTCCGAAAAATCTCTTTCCTGCTCTCATGGCTGACTCAACACAGCGTAGCGTCGTGTCACCAACACATTGGATGCACTGGGATGGATGGGTGGTTAGCTGGTTAACTAAGGTTCTTATGTTTTGATGATCATTTTCAGTCCTAACGATAATCAATGCCGTTCAATTATTCAGTCCTGAAATGGAACCAAATATTTGATACCAAATATCAACTCTGCTGCTCTTCACCTTCTTTCTTTGTATTTGCTTCTCTTCTATCTCTTGATAAATAGCTCACAAAAAAAATGAAATATTTGTAATAACAGATTTGTGTGTGTGTTCACTACAATGCTCCACTACTACTCCAAAACCTCTATGAAAAGAATGAGGGGAATCCGCTGAATACCGAAATATAACCTTGAAAACATTGCTGAACATGACCTACGAGTTCAATGCCTGAAAAATAAAAACTGACCGGAAGATTAAAGCTGGAAACTTAGCAGGAGATCTGCACGAGACTTCACTAGAGGCAACTTCAGACTGAGATTTGAGTTCAAAGATTTGATATGTGAGAAAATAAAAGTGTGTCCTCTCGTGCCCTCTGTTCTTTTCTCCACACAACGGTTTGGGAGGGAACGTATCATCTCTCCTTTTAAAAATCGTTCTTCATGCTGCAAGGCTCTGAGCTTGAAGCAGGAAGCAGCAGATTGACAGCAGCAGGTCAGCGACCCACGAAAAAAAAACTAAAAAGATTTTGATTCTCAGAATAGATGAGAGGAGAAAAGCGTGGCTTGAAAACTGTCTCTTCAACATCTTAAATTTCCACGAGTAACTTCCTGATTCAGCTCTTATAGTAAAGGTTACTGTCACCCAACACTCCCGAGCATTTCTTTAATAATTGCTTGCTCCTCCTCTGACCTGTGGTGTTTAGCTGCGATGGGAGCGACAGGAAACCGAGCGCAGGATCAAGATACGTGACGCTGAATTGGAAATGAGATCAAATTGAAAATATTCAGGATGAGAAACTGAAATTTAGCTACTAAATACTATGAAATTCTATATAACAAAAACTGCCTGTTAGTAAAAGCCTTTCCCCTGACACTGAATCTGCAGTAAATCTCTGTATAACATCTTTTTTTTCTTGCCCTTTAGGATCATAATTCCTCGGTGAAATGCTGCGGCTTCAAAAGAAAAATGCTGACAAAGGAAATACTCGTACAAATCCCCGTGATATGTGGATCTCATTCCAACCGTCATATAACGTTTCTATCTCTCGCTCTTGTGTCTTTGAAGCACTGAGATCCAGAGTATCTGTGATTTCTTGTTGTATTGACAGATGAAAGCTGATTGTTCACTCGATACCGGAATGTTAACATCCCGGAGACTCACACACACAAGCTGGAATGAGTGATTTGGAAGCAACGATGTGTGTGTGTGAAAGAAAAGATAAGCTTGAAAGTGTTTTATTATAAAGATTATATTGTAAAATTTACGATTCTTACCACAAGTGGCCAAAAACACAAAATAACAAGTGACCACTTTCTACGACAGAGTATTAAGGCCACTTGAGGGGGAGAACAAATATTTCCATATTATTCTTCTCAATGACGACTTTATTTTCATAATATTACGACATTATTCTCAAAATTTCAATATCTTTTTCTTCAATGTGATATATTTCCTGAAACCCTTTGTGAGTTTCTCATCTGAAACACGAGCATTGTGCCGTTTGTTCTGTCTCCTCATGATACTTTGAAAAGCCTGGAATTACACAACGCCCGCTCTTTACCTGTGAAACCTTTACGTAAGACAAGACGTTGAGAAGCGAGTGGGAGGAATCAAAGCCGAGCGTCTCTCGTTTGTCACTTTATTGCAGCAAAAGTGATCTAACCTGTAGACTACAGAGATTTCAGCCCCTTTAACTTACACGCATCTTTCCCGTGTCATAAGATAGTCAATATTCACATGTAATATTAATGCCATGTTGCTGCATGATGGGAGCTAATGTAAAATTACATCAAAGAGAAAAGAGCCGAGAAGAAGTGGGTGGGAGATGTGAGGAGAACCAACTCTGCATGTAGAATGATATTGATCACACACTGGCAGCAGTGAAAATTGACTTTGAGGAGAAAGGAACAGAAGAATAGCAATGAAGTGAAAGAGAGGATAAAGGAAAGGAGGTGTCTGAAGAGAGGGAAACGGGGAATGGAAAGAGAGGAAAGGGAGAAGTGAGAGGTCTTTCCTGTTGCTCGGAGACGTGAGGATAAGTAGAGGCTGAAGGTATTTAGTGTATTCAAATCCTAAGTGTGAAAAGACTCAATGTCACTAGTTTCAACACTGACTCTGGCAGATTAGGAACATGCACTCGCCTCAGACTTCTGTCAGAGGAGATCATTGAATTGACTGTGTGCATCAGGATAGAGCCGGCCTGATGCGTTTGCAGCTTCGGCTCCAATCCCCAACTTGAGTTTTACATTTTCGTTCGCTCTGTCCGTCACTCGACAGGACTTTAAACCTGTCGCCACATTTGAGTCACAACTTCTTGACTCATTCACTAACCCCTGCCCTCTGTGGAGGAGTGGAGAGGTTTGTCTGGTGAGCTCATCTGCAAAAGAAAAGCTTTGGGACACGACCCCGTACAAAATCTCTGCACCAGTCAGTACGCAACTGTCGCAGGATGATGACGTACGACAACAACAACAGCTGGTTGAAAAATTGCATATTACATTTGAAATATTTATACTTAGGCCTGCTGAATGACTCAAATGTGTAAATGTAGAAATAAACTTGCTAATGCCTTTTCTCCTCTCCACTATATTTCTTCCTCAATGCCGCAAGTGCAATGCATGATGGTAAATATATTGCTCGGCCAGAGAAAATTGGTTGTACTCGTCACTCATTTTTTCCCACAATGAGTCTATGATATAGTGTATAATAAAATCTCTAAACATTCAGACAGTACAAAAAGAAAAACTCATTATATATTGGAATATAGAGATTGGGGAGTGATTTTGGAAACAGCCTTTCTTTCTCTCCCACTTGTTCTTGTCTTACCGTGCCAGCCCATGGAGTAAGGGAAGGAGATTTCAAACAAGTTGTCGTACTTGGTCAGCAGACGCTTCATGATGTCAGCCAGACCTGACGAAAGCAGAGAGACAGACCGAGATTATAAGCAGTGGAGCAAAAACACAACGAAATAACAACTAGTACCTGAAAAAGGGACAGACTCCATCTCATGGATGAAGTTCAGGGATGAAATCTGATTGTAAATGATGTTGCAGACTGCTCCTCTTAATGGTAATTAACTAACCAGAGTATCAAACTGTTGTTTAAGTGGCTGCAGGCAAACCACAGGTATAAAATATGAATTAACAACTTGATTTGACTTCAGGCATTGACTCATAAATTGGTTCCGACTCGCATCCTCCTCCCTTGAATCTGCTGAGTGCAGGAGCTGATGCTGGTTTGTTTTTTCTGTGTCGATGTCTCTCTCGTGTTGATTAAGACAAAGTGGTGGAGCACTGACATATATCTTATTTATCCCGGGCAATCCCGAACCTATACGAGAACGACAGAATCTGCGAGAGGGATTTAAAAATCCATAACGTTATGACGGGAGGGAACTGAGTTACGATTTCCCCGTTTTCATCCAAATTGGCAGAATGTTTGCTGTGGGGAGAGACTGGTCCCACAACATCATCCATTAACAATGTGGCCTTCATCTATTTATTTAGACTCTGATGAGTCTTTTAGGAAGGTGATGGTGGATTAGAGGAGCAAACCTCTGAGATATTTTAGGTGATATTATCCATTTTGAATCAGCAGCTCACTGATGTTCTGTTAGAAAATGTTTCCTCTTGTGGGAAGCTTGAACATGCTGTGAAAGAACACACACTCACACTCACACACACACACACACTGCAGGCTCCCCGCTGAGATGCTGAGTCTAGACCGCTCCAAATTGTCTCATTGTTCTCCCAGTCACTCGCCGACACACTCGCTCACTCACCCTCCCTCTCGGATGTTGTCAGGTCGCCGATTCGGAGGACGTGTCGTCGTGGTAACAGCAGTGTCTGGTAGGGCCACGTTGCCCAATACGGGACCACGGCCAGCCAATCGGAACTCTCCACCACCACACGCTCCTTAGGAGGAGACACACGTTTACAATGTCTTTGAATGTCAGGTGTTCAAATACTTTATACGTATGTTTTATTATTAACTGTGATTTTAAAAACTCGAGTCGAAGTGAAACCAGAATTTAAGAGATGTTTTGTACAGAGAACAACAATCAAACTGTAGAAATCCAGTCTTTTAACTGTAAATGAAGGACTTCTCTGTTTTGAACTGATTGCATGATACTGAATTATCTGGTGTAAAACCACAGACGTGTAAATCAGCAGCAGGCACAAACAGGCTAACACGCTAAGATGGCGTACACAGTAAATATTATACACGCTAAACATCAGCATGTAAGCAATAACAGCCACTAAGAGCAACACAGCAACGAGTGAAGAAGTTGCTGGTTCCAGTGGCGTCTACCAGAACACAGATAATCCAGTTATTCGATCACAAATCAACTCAACTTGCAGCATCGTCGCTGACAAGAACTGGAACCACCTGTGCAGATGTGCATGTCCAGATGTTTTCAGACCGAAGACGCTGTCATCTCTCACTTGTTAATCCCTGGGATCACGTTTCCACCTTATGTCAACACTTTGTGGATTCTAACATTCCAGTGCAACGTAAACAGAAGGAAATGAACTGGGAATGTATCTGCCGTCGCTCTTCACCTGGTTTATGGCCTCAGAACTGGAATCCTTCCAAAAATCCATTTGCACATTTTTCCATGTGTTTTTTTTTTTTTTTTGTGATGTTGTTTCATTATCAGATGTCACCCACTGTGTCAACCCAGCTCTGTGCTGCAGAATGATGATCTGAGAGATTCTCAGTCTTTGTTTCTCAGATAACTCTGCATGCTTGTGATTCATTATCTAGACTGTGGCGGCCTGCTTCAATCTCATTTCTCCTGTTACTGTTTCATAATGAACCCCAAAGAATTTAAACTACCCATAATAACATTTGTGTTTTGCTCAGTTGCTGTCTGCTGCTGCTATTTGCCTCATGTCTGCTTGGTCGCTCACTCTCTGATCTCTGCACCTATCACTGGGAATCTGTCGCACATGAGAGCGAACTGTGTGCATGCGAAGTTGCATTCACGCTACATATTTACGCAATCGTCTAATTTTAGAAGTCTTTCTTTTGTCCACATCTGTGTGGGTGGATGAATATTCCTTTCAGTGGGTTTTCTTTCATTCCTTCTTCTTTCTTTCTTTCATGGCATTTGTCCATTTATACAGTGCGTCAGACAATTATATCTAATATCAGCCTGTGCTGTTTTGTGAGAATGGCGTGCTCACCCGTTTTAAAAATGTTCTTATCAGTTATCAGACAAAGCAGAGACCGCTGGAGGGCTGTAAATCTCCCAGAGGTTTGAACAAACGTGTCCAGCCAGGCATTAGAGCATCATTAGGGATCTACTGGGAATACTGTGGTGTTTAATGAGTGTGGATAAAAACACAGAGCTGTAGAAACAGATTCCCAGAGTTTTCATTCTCTTAATGATCTGTACTTGCCGTACAGGATTCTAATTAGTGCCCTCAGTGCAATAACAAATATTTTGAGGACTTAAATGAGCCGGGGATAAAAAGGAGGAAACTGTGTGAATATTTTGTGTAACTGCAAAGTATGTAGAGGCACAATTATGAATAAGATTATCCATTATTGACTTAATCCATCAACTTGACGTATTGTACTTCCTATGTCGAACTTCTACGTCTACTTTCTTCTGGTGAAGATTTCCTCTTTGTCCCCCCAAGGCTTTAACAGGATTATAAAGGAGGAGAGAGAAGATGAATAAGAGATGACCGGGATGGAGAGGAAACATTGAGGAGGAGGAGAGGAAGTCCATAAAACATACAGCTGCACACACGGCCAATCCTATCCAATTTTATACAATTAGCTCAGAAAGTTTTTGTTTCAAAGTCAAGTGCGTCACCTGGGAGTCGAACCCCGACTCAGACTCCTCCAGACGCCGCAGTCTGCCAATTTACGGTCCTGACCTCAGGTCAGACTGACACAGGCAAAAAGAGCTACACACAAACACACACACACACATACCAGTGGACAAGAAGAAGAGCTCTAAGTCATTTGTGCAAACACACACGTCTGCTTCCACTTTGATTTTATAAAAATCCCCATGAGCAGCTGTCGAGGAGAAGTTTCTACTCTGCTCCTCTGAAAAAACTTTAATGCCAATCTTTCTCTCTCTCTCACACACACACACACACATGCACACACACGGACGCACAAAGCTCATCCCCTGAATGAATCAGTGGCTGTCTGACTTCTTTTTTGCCTTTTCCCTGACTTTGTGTATTTACTTTACTCTTCTGCTCCTTCTCTTGTTTCTTATCCTCTTTGTCTAACTTTGCACTTAAGTCTTCATTTCATTTTGAACTTGCTCATCAAGCCAACTCTCCCTGTCTCGTGAAGAGGACTGACAAACTGTCTTATCCAGTTCATCAAAATAATCAGATTTAATTCAAAAGAGAAAGAATAAACAATAGCCCTCTTGAGATCGACCAGGAGCTTTGCTTATGAAGAGTCTAATCAACACAAATAATGGTTGTAATTTAGAGTTAACAAAGATTCACTGAAGTTCTTCTTGGTCTTTTTTTGTCCAGACGTTTGAGATGTGATTTTGTTTGGTATTAAAAAAATCCTTAAATTATTAAGATGTAACAATATGAATTTTTGATTCTGCATATCAAATATAAAATTACATTCCAGATGAATTTTGAGGCACTAGGGCCTTTGCTGGTGATGGAAGGGTTGTAGCCTTGAATATAACCTGAGATTAAATAAAGTAAATAATAAAGTAGCATATACGTCTTCAGGTAGAGAGAAAAAAACAATTACGGCTCTGTCAAGTTCAATTCTCCTGCAGAAAGTTTGTTCACAGTTTCTAATAAGCTGTGTCTGCTTACTAATAAGACATTTGCCAGCACGCTGACTGTGGTTAGAGCCTCTCTGCTTTACGCGACTGTTTCCTTCACACAGGTTGGAGATGTTCGCGGCAGCATTATGCTAATGAGCGTCACTGCTGTCCAATCACACGGTTTGCTGAGTGAACGACAGGCAGAGGATGCTGATGGGGAAGAATTGAGAAAGAGAGGGAGAGAGAAAGAGAAACATGGCCGGAAAGCATGGAGATAGATGGATGATGGGAGAGGGGTGATGAGTAATTATGTATTTACAGACATTTTTACTTGATATCAGTCCTCTAATCCAAAAACCAATGAAACATAATTGTTAAAAATGGCTTTTGCTCCCCTTACCTTGGAAAGAGTTTACGCATGTTCATAATTCCAAATTTCTAAAAGGTAATTCAAACCAAGTACTTTATTATGCACACATTTATGGCATATTTAAATATTTACTACTCTGTATTTATCGTATTACCGCTAGACACAGAATGTATTACAGCATTACACCAATAAAATGCTGCTCACCTCACATTGTCTGGGCGGTTGTAAGTTTTTCATGGAAAAGTAGAACTTGATACAACTTTCTAATGGTAAATAAACTTTAAATTATATAAATTATGATCTGCCTTTGTGTTTTATACGTGTATTTGCCGCACCTTCTTCTCAGCCTCTCGCCGGGCGTACTGCAGCAGCAGCGGCTCTCCGTGTTTCTGGTAGTACGCTCTCTGACAGCGGTCCGCCAGCTCCGGCTCATTGGGCAGGAAGTTGCTGGCCCACACCTGTGAATGTGACAGGAAACAGGAAAGAGGAGGAGGAGAAGATGATGAGACCACTAAATAAAAAAATCAATGTGTGTTAGCAGGACCCTCTATTTAGAAAATTAAAAACACTCTGACTCCAAACGAGCACAATCTATCTGTAATCTATAACACCTCTGAGTAAATAAATGTCTCACTAATGCTAGGTTTGAAATCTCACTTTCCTCATTTCTTTCTTCCAGGCTTTTTGAATTGATGAATCAGTTTTTTCCACCACAGCCAACACTTTCATTTATTTCAGTACAGTGTGAAAATCAACTTGCAGACACTATCATGTGACAGAGGAAAGTAATTCATCCCAGTGAACAACACGACCCGAGTCTCTGTGGTTGTCGATCAGTTCATCTCCATGTGAGTCAGGGTGCCACAGTACATGAACACAAAATGATCCATCAGAAGTGGAACTTAATTCACAAGAGACTGTTTCTGTATTTTGTGTTTTGCCTGTGTTCGGGTGACTGGTCTGAATGAGGAGAGTCACCTCAGTGCATCCATCGCATTGGAATGAAATTAAATTTTCCGGGGCTGTTTGCTATGTCGCCAGGTTAATCTGACTGCATCTCCAGCAGCTTCAGAGTAAAGACTCAAGGTTGCAAAATCCTAATAATAATATATATAATAATGTTTTGGAATGTGCTTCTACAGTATTTCAGAAAGCTTTTTACGGCTCGTCACACATCTCGACAGGCATTCCAATAATTTATGTTTGCACTTTATGATGTTTTAATGGATGTAAAATCAGGCGGCGACGGCCAAATGACTCCGACACTCAAGACTCAGCGCGGCAGGATAAATCAGTATTTAAGATAACAGTTACTCAGGGTCTGACTTGTGGGTATTTACTTGACTAAATTATCTTCCCTGGGGTAAAACCATGCAATGTATATATTATATCCATGCTCTTCTTTCTTTTTAATTATTTGTGCATGTTGTCCAGGCTATAGAACTACGAGTAAACTGATATGTTTTAATTTCCAGATACATTTTCATGCCTTTCACACTATAGTTTTACTGACAGTGAATTATTTATGCCATCGTGAGTCACTTTCTTCCAATTATATTCCATCTCATCACGAACAGAGTAATAATCAGAGGCACTCGCTGCCGCTTTTAGCAGCGACGCTTCAGGCTGCATGCTAAATTGTTTTCTGATTAAACACCCAGAATTCAGTGCAGGAATCACACTGTCATCGAGTCCTATAATAACAAGTGGGAGGAAAGAATAAGCTCCAATGACTTCATTGAGAAATACAACAAGATTGCACCTAATGATCAGCAGTTTCATAATTTTCTTATATTTTCCAGCAGTTGACGAGTGTCCTGCATGGCCGCGCCTCTAGGGCACATGTCACAGAGTTGGATCATCCCAGGTTTAGACTCATTAATAATATTCAGTACGTAATGAAGCTAATTTAATAGAGTGGGAATTGTTGCCCTGAGCCATGTTTAGATTATGTACACGAATACAGCGATGACAGTAGAAACCAGATTAGTGTAATGTTAGAAAAATTAACATAGTAGTGATGTGGAGCGATGAGGATGCACATATAGATATAGACGACTCAGTCTAAGGGGGTGAAAACACAGTCATTCCTAGATTCATGTGATTATACCCCAAGGAAAACATAACTATAAATATTATATTCCATTTCTGCCAATAGAACCCTCTGAGTCCCAAACACTGGACCTTTAATATTAATGGCTAATTGGCTAAAGGCTGTACCATGGTTATGATCATGATCCTGGAGGTACAGATTGTGTTAATGTGTATATTTATTCTACATCTGCATCCTTCAAGCCATGTATATTAGTGTATGGGTATTTCTGCATGCCAGTCAAACTCTGTGCCCTTGAGTCTATTTGTACTGCACTGTTATTTCTTGAATATTCTATCTTCTTTTCCCGCAGCAGATTCTCAGAGAGAGGAAGAAGAAAGTAAACATAATCCACTAGAGAGGAGAAATGTATACAGTGAATTCCTACTAGACCAAAGTCCTGACAGCTCTTACTCTGAAAAGCTATTATGACAACGTCCCTCCTCTTAAATTCAGCTGCCAGTGTGGCTCTTAAACGGCAAAAAGGCGTACTTGGGGATGTAAGAGTGAACTCAATAACCATCCACTCCTGAGAGGTGGCAAGTGTGCTTTTCAAAAGCACTCTGAACACTTTTCAAAACTGTATAGACGTTGGGCTACTTACATTTAAAAAGAAAAAGGATGGTGCTATTCCAGAGGCGTCAGTATTGCACAACAAATACGTACACTGCTCGGATCCTGTGAGACCAAATAAGAATCTACGCTGCCTCCAGACCGTGATTAACATTTTCTGTTCGTTATTCTTCGAAGTTTTAATTCCGTGCCTCTTTTCTTGTATTTGGCCTGAAGGGGTTGTGTTGTTGTTGTACTTACAGACACGCACACATGATCACTGATACTTTCACTTTGTTGTTCTTGGACACTTTCACATGACAGGGGGAATGTGGACGGCAGGAAATAAAACTCCTACATCTTTTATAAAAGCCCCATCAAAGCCTGGATCCAGGTTTGATTTTGAACTGTTTTCACACACATGAAAACATGTCAATATTAATTATAGGGATTTTAAACCAAGCTTCTGCCTTTACAGAGGCTGTATCTTCCTTTCTTGGTTGTAAACTCATGAGGCTAATACACGACAGCCCTCAGGGAAACAGATGTGTCATCGAACATCTGTGACACACACATCCAAATAGGCCTTTCGGCATCCAAGGAAAGATTTATTTTACTCCAAATACATGAGGTTATACAGACAAAGTGTCAATCTACAGCAGTGGATACTCAAGGAACTCTTAAATTGACAGTTCAACATTATCATCCTCATAGTTATATCTATAGACTGCGTTCAACCATGTCTGTAAGCTTTTTTTCTTCTGTTTGTAGGGAGAGAAGGGATTCGTGTTTGTGTGTTGATGGACGTGGTGAACTTCACGTTCTCTCTTCGAGTAACGTAGAATAGGAAAGGTGATGTTTGTGCGTTTCCTACCTGACAGTGTGGATGTGGATTTGAACAACCCATCATGGCTCCTTTATTCTCAAATATCTGAAAACAAAAAATAAAAGCGGCTGTGTTAGCTCGTCCCTTGTTCCAGTGATGTAGGAAACATAAGCCACCAACAGGGTTCATGACCTATACTGCAGCCAGCCACCAGGGGCTGATCAAGATGTGTTGGCTTGTCATACATCTTCATACAGTCTATGGTGTGAATACACATTACAGGCTAGCATGCTTTTTTTGTTTTCCTCATCGCTAATGATATGACACTGACAATTTGACGATGTTGAAATAGGCACAAAGAAATAAAATGTGGATTTTGGATCAGTTCAGCAGCTATAGTGCAATGATTTGTAAATTATTGCCCAGAATGATTTATTTAGATTTTATGTGGATCTTAACCCGCTGAGCTGATGTAATATTCCTGCACTCCTTGCAGATCCTTCTACCACATACCTGCTAACACATCTCTACCAGCTTGTAACCTCAAAAACAGCCTCTCGATATCGGAAAACCTGCAAATGCTGCTTGTGTAAACTTTGATTATCTCATCCATATCCTCCTCTTCTCTGCTACAGTTTGAATTTGAGAGTTTGCCCAGAGGCATCATTCAAATTCCATCTAATCAGAAATAAGACACGTTAAAATGAAACATCGGAAAGAGCAGAAAACCGGATAATCTGTGACGTTCGCTCAGGAGGTGAATAGTTGATTCTTTTTTTCCCCACTTGAAATTTCACAAGTATCCAGGCAGCGGAAGATTTTATCAATAATGTGTGAGTGTAGTTCTTACCTGAACCCAAGGGTAGGTGGCGCCGAGCTCTTCAACAAGCTCCGTCCACTTGTCGATCACCTTGACAACCTCTTCTTTCTTCATGAGAGGGAGGGTGACGTCAGACCAGGGATGGAAACACATGACCTTACTGTAAAACACACAAAGAAGACATAAGAGAGAGAGGACGGATTACAATTGATGCAGCAAATCTCCTGCAGTGCATCTGGTTGTCGCGGTGCTGAGGCTTAAAAAGTAAGAAATAAAGTTAAATTACTGATTACATTTTCCCAATTTAATAGAAAGGTCACAGGAGATATGCATGGCTGACATTAGAAACACTGGGTTTATGTGGTCAGAGCTTTAAGCGTGTTATTCAAGATAAAATATGAACAAAAAATGGATTCAGGCTGAGAAAGATGTTGTAACACCTCAGTGTGTGTTTTTCCTCAGCTTTACCTCCAGAACCAAAGGACACTGAGTAACATATAGATGAGATTTCGAGCAGCCATCTCTTCCCTCAGGGCCGGAGCAGCTTTGTGATCAATACTTAGACAAGTGTTTACGCTCGGAGCAAAACTGAAAGGTTGTATTTATGAATCGCACGTGAGTATATTACTGCGTGGGCTCTGCCGGTGTGTGTGAAGCAAACCTACAATTTCCATCCTTGTGAGACACACAATCCACAAGAGATGAGAAAGTGATTTTTGATTTTCAGAGAAATTTCGTTGAAAGAACTTTACGACTGGACAAGGACCATTTGTTGAAGTTGGTATTACGAGTAGATTCGTTCAGCTTGATAACAAAAGAGGGATTTTTCACCTCTTCATAACCCCATCTCTCTTCTGTCCCATGGCCCAGACGCTCCACATCCCCCCCGTTCTGTTGTCCCTCTAATTGGCTCTTTGAATGTTGCTGCAGGGCAACAACCTTTGCATGGTTCACTTTCCAACTTCCTCTCTCTCTCTCTGACACGGCCTCAGCACAACGCGTCTATCAGTGCGATTTCTGTGCTTCATTACTGTCTGAGGCAAGACATGACTAACAGGCTCTATGTAGCACGTGGGATTCAAACACGCCAGGTTCAGGTTTTCGACCCACACATGCATCACAATGAGCCGTTTTAATCTATTATTCAGCTGTTGGGTGAGTTTGCTGCAGGATCTTTCAGGAATGTCTTTAAAAATAAAACATCTACACCAGAGGCTGACATTTATGTAAAAATATTTGCTCAGCTCTGTTATGGGCATCATGATTATACACTGCTGTGCATCGAGCATGAAACAAAGCACCAGCTCTCCTGTTTCTCCTACAACATTAATGCAACTGTCACACTTTTCACACTCATGACTGAATACAATTCACCCCCTGGAGGACAGGTACGTTAGATCTGACCTGTTGGTAAAGCTTTTATTCCCTGATCACCGACACATAAATATCACTGGATTGTTATTCATGCATCGGTTCTATTTAATAAAGTGTGTAAATATCCCCATCTGCTGGTGACATATTGGAAACACATCCTCCATAATGTGTAGTGTGTGTATTTTTTTGTGTAATTCATGTAGTGCGTTGATTAACAAAATTGAGCTTCGCCCCCAACAGTTGATTATGATGATGATGATGATCACTAATGAATGAATGTTGCCTCACTTTTCTGATTGCTCTCATCAGTTCTGATTTAATTGTCGCAAATTTGAATGTATCATACTTTTTCAAAAGGAGTTGATTAAGATGCATCCCTCAATCAATTATAATCTTCGAGTCACGTTTTAATTACATTTTGCGTTTGTTAAATATACAGCCCATAATAACAACTTTATTGTTTAAGTCTAATGGTAAACATAAGATATCAAACATGTGCACTATCGATCAAAGATTTTAGAACACAGCTTTTTAGTGCTGTTTCTGTGTATTCTGATCTAACAAATAAATCAATTTGGTGGCTTAACTAAGGCAGATATCAAAATGTATAAAATATTTATACCTTAAAACCGTTTACAGGAAATATCCCTGAACTGTGCTGTACGAGCATGACTGTGACATCAAGCTTTATTCTTACCAGACACCCCTCGCAGCTTTAGACTGGAACAACGGGTCTTGACACAAACCTGAAGAACAAAATAGCAAAGGTAGGTTTAATGTGGCTTGAAGTTATCTCAAAATAAAATATTTGGTACCAAGATAACTCAGGATTACATCCAAGCAGAAACAGGCTCTGCACATGTATAAAGAGTTATAACAGCTAATAACTGAAAACTCTATCTTTGTGTATTTCACACAGCTTTATTGTTTTTTGTTTCAAATCATTCTGCAACTATTCCTTTATTTTCTATTACGTGAACCAATAAGTTATTGTAGAATGACACTGACCTGGATCTGGGGCATTTGGCTGCAGAGCTGGGAAATCATTTTCAAAAGAAAAAGTGCTCTCATAGTCTGGATTTACCTGGAGAGACAGAAACAGACACGACAGATTCTAAATTGATTTCTGATTGAAAAACCGTTAACAATGCAAGATAGGTTTGTTCAGTAGCTGCAGTTCCCTGTGTGATGTAGGCCTGCTTTGATTTACTGTATCTTACCTCTCCATTGGCACGTGTGTTCCCAGGACACAGCGGGTTGTCGGGGTCATGTCTGGGTATGTGCTCCTCAGAGGGTTTTTCCACCTGTCCCGCCCAGGGTCTCTTCATGCGGTGGGCCGACACCAGGACCCAGTTGTCCCGCAGAGGGTTGTAACGCAGGTGCTGGTGGTCTGAGGTGAACCAGAGCAGCAATAAAGACAAGGAGATAGAATCAAACAAACACAAGGACAACTAGAGGGAATTGAAGGGAAATCATCAGCTTTAAGTTGTATTTGTTATGTGCAAGTTAACACAGGGTGAACACCTCAAAGAAAGGTCTTGGATGAGAAGAAACAGGAAGAATTAATGAATTGATTGATTGATTGATTGATTGGTTAATTGATAAAATAATCAGATGTCAGAACTTTACGTCTAATGCACTTGTTAATATTGAAACTCTTCTATTCAGAATTTGATGAGTAAAGTGTGTGAGGATTAGAGGAGAATCTCTGTTTGCTGTTCCATCATTAACAGGAACTCAGGTCACAAGACTGCACCGCTGGTTGTGGTTGAACCAGACTCCATCGAATATTGTGTGGATTCTACACTCATTCCCATATTGAACAATTCTGCTTCAGACTATAATATAACCAACGATGATTTTATGAATCACTTTGACCTACTGGTGAATTCGTCTGGCAAATATCATTCACTTTTAATCATCTTCTGGAAAGTGGGATAGATTTTGATCTCAGCAGCTGTTGATATGAATTTAAAAAATCAAAGTTCAACAGTGTATCCTGATTATTTGTTAAAAGTCTAGTTGACAAAGTGAATTAAAACAGACAGATTCTAAATGAAGTTTGGAATCACAACCACAGCACAGACAGTGAACCTCTCCTCTGCAGCAGTTTCCTCCCAATGAATGAAATGAGCCTTTTATATGGACAAGTTGAGTGAATACGAACCTTTGGGATCGAAACCCACTTCCTCTGTGTGGCTCATGTTGACAGATGTTTTAAAAGAGCTGCCACTTCTCTGTAAAATCCCTCAACTCTTTAGTGACTCGAGTTAGCTGCTGTCAACAACCACCGACTTCCTGTTGCTGGACGAGGGAAGGGAAAGTGCTGTTTGGGACACATTTACGTATGAAGGGAAACCTCAGAAACACCAATAAATAGGAGATAAAACAAACAATTAAGAGTAACACGTGATTTGAAATGTTTTTTATAGATATAAAATATAAAATAAATCTTGGTGTGTTGCTTTTTTGTGTTTAAAAGAGGCGATTTAGTGTTAAAACACCAAAAGGGGGTTTTACTCAGAGCTGGCAACCTCAGAGCAGATGGTTCCTGTGCGAGAAACTCGGCGTCTGATTGGCCAGCCGTGACGCCCCGCCCACCCACCTGAGCAGGAAGAAGCCTGGCCATGGGACACGCCCCCCCAGAAGGGACCTGACCTGCACATGTAGTGTAATCTCTCTCTCTCTCTCTCTCTGTGTGTGTGTCTGTGAGGCCACGCGTGTGTGTGTGTGTTTGTGTGTCCGCCATGTCCGCACTCAGGAGCTGTGTGAAGCTGTTCGTGCTCGCCTCAGTTTCCGTCCTGGTCGTGTTGCTGCTGAAACACTGGATCGCCACCAAACAACACGTGTTCGACAGGGAGGAGATCGCCAAACTGGCCAAACAGTACTCAGGTGAGTGTGGTACCAGATCCCCCCCCCCCCCCACACACACACACACACACACACACACACACACACACACACACACACACACACACACACACACACACACACACACACACACACACACACACACACACACACACACACACACACACACACACACACACACACACACACACACACACACACACACCACCAATGCTCCTCCAGCTCAACTCCACTCGAAGTCAAACATGTGAGTTTTCTGTTTTCCTCCCTGGACCCTGGATAATAACTGTATGTGTGTTGTTGTTGTTGTTCTCAGGACAGGATCATGAGCAGGCCTTCTCCAAAGTGGTGGTGGAGCTCAGGAAGAGGTAACTGCTCTGCATAGATTTTGCATGAATGTTATGTAAGCAGGTTCAGCCAAGAAATGATAATCAGTCATGAAACTTGTGATCAGAATCATAATAGTTAGTATATTTATAGAAAGTATATTTGCACATACAGGAATTGCCTTGGCGTGGTTGGTGCACTTTGCATAAAACAACAATATATACACACTATGTAAGTTGAATAAGGAAGTTATATGCTTTTGAGCTTTTACTGGACAGTTTCTGATCTATGTTCAGCTCTTAATTCATTAAACACATAGTTACAGGACAGACACGTGTGTAGTTGTCGATATAACAACCTGTGGGGAATGTTCTGGGAATGAACATGTGAATGTTAAAGTCACCAGAAAGAAGGATCAGGTTCAGTGGTAATTTAGAGACGTGCCTGCTCTGCAGATTCACAGGCTCCAATGTCACTGATCCTCCTCCAAGGTCCAACATGCTCCTCTTGAGTTTAAATCCAACAGATCCGGCTTTTATTTGGATCTGCACCAAATTGCAAACGCGTAGAATTTTCACACGCACTAATCTGAATTTTGTTCAAATGTTGAAAAACACCATATCTTGCAATGTTAAATAAAATCCTGGGCATCCTCCTAACAAACAGCAATGAAAACCAAACCTTAAGAGACGTATTAAAGCCTTTTTGTCATCACTTATCTATATGATGTTATTATATATAAATATGTGTGAATATATATGAGTGTCTCATAAGGTGTGACTGAACCAGGTATCCTGGCCACATCCTGCCGGACGAGGACCTGCAGTGGGTGTTTGTGAACGCTGGCGGTTGGATGGGCTCCATGTGTCTGCTCCACGCTTCACTCACAGAGTACCTGCTGCTGTTCGGTACCGCGGTCGACACAGGAGGACACTCAGGTGAGGAACAGTGGGCTGAAAAGTCTGTGTCGTGGGAAAAGCTTTGAACAGGGTAGTGTCTACACACCTGGGTTTTTAATGTAATGTACCCCCCCCTGATTATTAGGGGATTATTAACTCCATGTCCACTTTGTGTTTTCATCAGGTCGTTACTGGGCAGAGATTTCTGACACCATCATCTCCGGCAACTTCAGACAATGGAAGGAGGGAACAACCAAGAGTGAAATGTACTACCCTGGTAATACAATTAAAACATTTTATTTTTATATAAATATTTGTCATTTTGTCCGTTATTTTTTATAAATGTATCTTGACAGGAACAGCCGGTGCATTTCTTATTTTCTCTTAATTCCAAATTGTTTATCCCACAGGTGACACCATCGTGCACGCTGTCGGTGAGGCCACGTCAGTCCAGTGGGGCGCCGGGACGTGGATGGTGGAATACGGCAGAGGTTTCATCCCGTCCACGCTGGGATTCGCTCTGGCTGACACGCTGTTCAGCACCCAGGACTTCCTCACGATGTTCTACACCGTCCGTGTCTATGCCAAGGGTTTGCTGCTGGAGGCCAGTACGCTACTTACGGAAGCAGGAGTTTTCTAAGGCGAGGTCGAGGCCCGGAGGAACTGCACACGGACAGTAAACTCACAAAGATCACTGTGTCGAGCTGTTTTTACCCCCAGACAAGTACAATCTGTAGACAATCTACGAAATTGTAGACAATCCAAAGTCGCTGCAGCACAAATGATTCCGTCGTCATTCTCCCCTCCTGAAGGAGGAGAAGGTCTTTTGTCTAAACATTAACACTGTGACGTCAAACTTCTCTAAAAAGGTTATTCTAAATCTAATCTGTCACATAGAATCTTTTAGTGATCGACATTATCTTCTTCTGCACGACAAACATTCCCCTGAGAGCTCAAACTGCCTGCATACTTGGTGAAGTCTTAATACCCGTTAAAAATACACATTGTTCATATTGTTTTAGAATCTGACTTCAGGCTTAAAGGCCTGAAGAAACTAACAACTTAGACAATGTATATAACCAGGTTTCTGAGCAACATGTAGAAAAAAACTAAATATCTGTAACTGTTGTTCATCTTTGCCCATTTAGGGCCCAAATAGTAACATGCAATAATTAATGTGGCTTTTAAAACAAATGCAAAACACATGATGCAAAGCCAAAGCAACTATTTTCCTAGTAAATACCTGTTTCATGTTTATATGCAAAAGGATTCTCAGTAAATTATGAACTTTTGTGATTCTAGTTTTATTAGGATCATATCCTGATCTTCTGCTGATCTGTTTGTACGATATATTCACTATCAGAGCCTCCACTGTGCAGCAATAGATTTATTACAGTGGAGCAATATTTCTCCTTTTCTCCCAATCTCAAGATTTCAGCTCAAAACTTGTAATTTGTAACTATAATGCACTACATTCACATCACATATTGAACAAACTATGTCGTACAGTTAGAAACATACATGTTCTAGAGCCCTTCAAAATGTAAACGTGATTCATTTGTCTGAAAATATTGAGAAACAAACAAAGTATTCTAGAGCTGCTGTGAGATATGTAATTCATTCACAAAGTGGTTGTATGAGTTTAGATTAGTCTATAACTGTGGAGACCAAGTTCAATCAGAGTTTTGTAAGATAGACGCAAAGCACTTAAAGAATCCTGTGGAGAAGACTGTCAGGCCCAAGGTGGCAGTAAGATGATTTCCTGTCCCCCAATTATCCAATCGTCTGATTCATAACATCTGGGAAACATGTCAAGTTCAAACCATTGAAGTCTCTCCCCAGTCATCAGGAGCCTGGTCTTATTAACCAGATTTAACAGTTGGCTTATGATTAAGGAATTAGCTTGAATGAGTTTTAGTTTCTGACTGAGCTTCAAGGCGAGGTCTGGAATTTTGCAACTTGCCCAAGAGGGTAGAAAACAAAACACTAATCACAGACTCTTTACTAATCACAGATTTTTAATATATCACTGAGCAGAAAAGAAAATCTCATGTGTATTATAAATTACTGCTGCTGAATCTCCCATCTACAGCTTCTACTCTCCATCAGTGACCACACACACACTAAATTACCTTAACTGGAGTCAACAAGTAAACGCAGCAGCGTGATCGGATGGAAAACAAAGCAAAACCTCTTTGTACCTGACATGCTGACGACCGGATGTGCAATCCACTGTAAAGATGGAAACTGACTGTGGCAGATGAAATAAATATTTCTGGAGGAAAACAACAAGCCTGTTTCATGTGTTATTACATTTAGTCAAGATCAGTCTAGAAATTGCTCACTTGTACTGAAACGTAGCTGTGGTGGCTGCAGCCCTGGTATTAAGAGGCCTCTCCCAGGGAAACATGTAATTATAATAGTATGCTGGTTTCAGGGTTTCCTTATTTAGCATAGGAGCCAATAATCAAAGTAGATATTATATGTCATGGGTCTATAGCACTACAATACATCATGTAATCTACTAATCCTGTCCTGCAAATCAGATAAACACAAACATGAGTGGTTATTGGTAAAGCGGAATGTGATTCAAATCACAAAACTCTCCCAATATGTTCTGGATTATCAATAAAAGCATGGTTGAGGTGGAGGGACGGTCAGCAGACCCTTATCTCAGTCTGTAAATGTCAAGAGGAGCCAGACGAGCAGATGTGTGTTTTTAAAAGGTCTTGGAGATGAGAGAAGTGTGTATTTCTACATATCCACTCTGAGATCGCCCTGCCCTCTGCCGTTCAATGCATCTGTGTGTGTGTGTGTTTGCTGACACATTATGCCACATACAGATTTAATGTCATCCTAACAAACTGGCCTGACCCCACCGCCCTCCTTCTGTAAAGGAGATGTATTCAAAATGGACGATGGGCTCCCCTCGAAGATTCGCTTGACCTCTGATGACCCCTGATGTGTTTAACTCCTGTTGTCCACTTGTGACGTGTTCAAATATAGAAAGAAACAAAACCAACACTGTGTTAGTTGATCAGAGCCATGAATCATGAAAGACACACACAGGTGGATGTTACTGTACTTGTTCTATTTATAAGATTTACAATATGTATAATATTTGCATGTGTACAAATGGGGGACTGGGGGTGAGGTGTTTGTTTTGAGGAAGAAGGAAAAGATGACAGAGGACATCAGAGGACTCATTAAGCAAAGACAGACTGTTGTCAGTTTGCTTTGATGTCCCAGGATCAGTGGTCCTAAAAAATGGTTCAGTCCGTTGTGAGTCCTGCCTACTGACGTCATCAATGTTTACAAACTCTTACCCGGAAACAACAGACGTGAAGACACTACAGATAAACCACAGACGGGAACGTGTCTCTCACGATGGAGATGTCCTATCAGTCCATGAAGATCGCACATCAAGCTCGAGAGGCGGTGAGTGGATGAAAGTTTAGTTTTGTCTCCTCTCGAGTAATCTAACAACTTTTAACCCAACTAGCGATGCTAACTAGCTACTTGGGATAAAGAGTCATATACTTTAGTTCCTTATGAATATATGAATGAACTGTTAACGCTGCAAATATCATAACATGTGTCCTTGTTTCATGTCATTGTGTTGTTCGCATTGTGTTGTGCAGCTTAAGAGTTACAGCTCAACAGTTAGCAGTTAGCATTTGAGCTAATTCCATTCATCCACTGTCAGCGTCCACTGGTTGCCTAGATACCAGGTCAGGTCCTGTGTGGCCATTGGGCGCCCTCTACTGGCAACACTTGGGACACACCTAGTTCCTCTGTATGTTATTCACATTTAAATATATATATTTAAAGAAATATACAAACTGTAGGTGAAATATCTAAATCAAGGCAGGAATACTAGAGTATTTACAGTACTACTGTATTAGAATCAGAAAGAGGTTTAATTTCCAGGTAGGTTTACAAAAGCACTGTGCTTTGGTGTGTTTATCATGAGCATAAATATAAAAATATAGAACAACAATTAGAAACACTACAAAAAGATATGTATCACATAAACAATATATATGTCACCAGTGTTTTTTTATTTACATTTGCAATGCAATGATGACGACCCGGGCCTTACTGACATTAAGTTATTGTGTAAATTATTCCTGTGATTTTCCTACATTGAGGAATTAATATACCAAATACGATGACTAGAGCAGTTGTTTTCTCCTGTTTTCATCCACACACTTATTAAACCATATTTAAAAATGCTGCTGTCTCAAACAGGAAGATCTGCGGACGACGATGAGGAGGAAGAGTCTTCTCATCCTCATCTACCAACACCTGCTGGGGCAAGGGTTAGTAACACGTACACAACAAACAGCAGCTTGTGAAAGAACACAAATGTAGAAATAAGAGGGAAACATCATTAATCTTTCATTATACACATAAACACGGAAAAAGGTTTGTGAGTAACATCAACATAGAGCCTGTGCCTGTGTGTGTCTATATATAGAAAGTATAGAAATATGCTATTTATAGACAAAACAAAGTAAATCATGTTGGATTCCAGAGGCTCACAGTGTGTGTGTGTGTGTGTGTGTGTGTGTGTGTGTGTGTGTGTGTGTGTGTGTGTGTGTGTGTGTGTGTGTGTGTGTGTGTGTGTGTGTGTGTGTGTGTGTGTGTGTGTGTTCTCCAGCTACATGGAAGCAGCAGCGGCCTTGGACCAAGAGACGAATGGAGATGCGAGAAAGTTCGAGGTCTGTGACAACATCGATCTGGAGATGGTGCTGATGGAGTACGAGAGTTATCACTACGTCAAGTTCCAGAAAAATCCCAAACTTATCAGAAGAACAGTGGAACCAGGTGTGTGACCACCGCCAGCTACACACTGAATACTAAGCTGCTTAGTATTGGTTCTGAAGAGATTCTCATGATTTCTCAACTAAGTCTGTATTTTCTGTTTGTTTTTATTCAAGTTGAAAACCGATTTGTGAAAAGTGGTGGAGTAAAGAGGTGAGATTCTGCAGCTCTCACACCATTCTTATAGAAATGAGTAAAATACGCAACAAAATTGTTATAATTTATGACAGAAGCATGAGACTGATGTGACCATGATGTTGATGAATAAATTCTGCTGTGTTTGAAAGTGTAAATATCTGAGGGAATTCGTTTGAGCCAATAAAAAAAAGCCTGATTACCTCCATTGATCGATTCCTTTACATCTCTTGTCCCTCAGGAGTCCGTGTTCTGCTGGGAAGCGTCTTCCCAAAATCAACCCATCCCAGACACCCCAGTCTGGAAACGTAGCCAAGAAGACAACCACAAGTGTAAGTACACACACACACACACACACACATTAAGAAAACTACCAAAAGAGTATTTTACATTAAATTAAACTATATCTTACATCCTAATGTCTCTGTTTGATTTCCCAGCAGAATGGCTCCTCTGTTCCTCCAGAGATTTCAGACTTTGGTCTCAATGTTTCGTCCCTCAGATGTGGACCAGCAGGGGACGCAGCAGGGGACATAGCCATGAATAGAAAGGTATTTATTTATCTCCTTTATTTTTTGTTAATGCTGGTATTTTTCAGCAGTGACATCCATTTCTTTCCACTTTCAAATCTCGCATGAATAGAAAGGAATTTCTCTTTGTATTTCAAATTACAATTTGAAACTGCAGTCTGTTTTTAGTTTAATTTCATCTATGTCTACATACACATGTCCAAAAAGTAATATGACTACATAGTAATAACTTTGAAGCATCTTGAAAACAGAAATAGCCAAAATCCTCATGATGAGCATATGATCAAATTTTGTTCAATAACAGTCCAAAAGAAGGATTTTAGTTTGTTTTTGATGATATCATGTTGTGTTTCAGGAACGGCTGCTGAAGCCGCTCAGTGGCTTCTCAGGAATGAACAGAGAGATGTCTGATCTGGCTGAAATCATCAGCAGGGTACTTACTACACACACATACATACTTTGTCATGTGCACTGACTGAGAAACACACGAACAAACATGTGAAAATATCATTCAGGTGATTTTATTTGTGATACCAAATGTATCCACTTGAGGGCAGTGACAGTCTGGGTGTGACTGAATTGATCCGTTGTATTAATGAAGGCCCAGGTTCTATCTATTTCCCTTATGGGATGTTTCATTCTAAAGGACACCTCTTTACGACAACCTAATCGCACCCAAAGGTTTGTGTGTGTGTTACCATTTGGAGCTGATATCACATGCATCCCTCAATCTCTATTTGTGTGTGTGTGTGTGTGTGTGTTCCCCCCTAAAGGACATCTATTTGCACAGCCCCAACGTGCGCTGGGAGGACATCATCGGCCTGGAGGATGCCAAGCGATTAGTCAAAGAGGCCGTCGTCTATCCCATTAAGGTGCGGCCGCTGCCCGAGCACGCTTGTATTTCAGCACCGGTCACTCGTCTTCGATTCTGAATACATCTCCTTTAAAGGGCTTAAAGAGAAGGAGGGCGCCGGGGTCAGGCCAGTTTGTTAGGCTGACACTAAATCCATATCGGGGATAATATGGCAGTGCACATACACAGATGGATAGATGGGCAGGGAGCAACACACACGTGGAAACGCCGGGAACAATTCATACACAGCAGCACATTAACACAATTGTCACCTGTGTGTACATAAATTTCACACTACAAATAAGAGCTGGGACATAAACACAACAGAACACACATACACGCACAGACACACACTTTTCTATCATCATCATCATCATCATCACCCAGACCTTTCTCATGGATATGATGACAACAAATCAGGTTGTCTGCATCCTCTTGACATTTACCGACGGAGATGAGGACTGATGTGTCCCATCTTCTATTCCGCTGCTCCTGTCTTATTGAATAACACCGCCCCCCACCCCCACCCCCCTCACATCCACCGTCCCACAATCCCCAACTTCTGTCTCCATTATTATTCATTCTGTGGGATATAAGGTCAGTTTGGTGATTTGATTCTGCCCCCCCACCCCCCACCCACACCGTGTGTTTGCCACCTCAAAACATTCCGACTGATTTGTGGTGGGTGGGGGGGTGGTTTCTGCAGCACTGACTCAGCTCCACGTCGGGCAGATCCGCTCACTTTCTTCTTAGTTGGCAAGAAAGTGGAAACGCGTGTTTACGTTGCTGGAAGGTGATAATAAGTTCATATCTCTAAATTATTTTCATGCTGAAATATGAAGCGATTTTCTAAAAGGTTGGTTTTCATTTCCTTTTTTTTTCACTCTTTTTCTGTCATATCTGCACTTTTTATGTTCTGTCCTTAACTAATTGTATTCTTCTTTTTGTCACTTGTTTTATCTACCACTCCTTTTTCCTTTACAGTACCCTGAACTCTTCACAGGCATCCTGTCCCCGTGGAAGGGCTTGCTGCTGTACGGACCCCCAGGTAAGACCTCAGGAGACCTCTCTTTGTATTCGTGTACTCGTCGTCCTTCAATTTGCGATTCTCCCTGACCGGTCGTCTTGTGACCACCTGACTCAGGGACCGGTAAGACCCTGCTGGCCAAGGCCGTGGCCACAGAGTGCAAGACCACCTTCTTCAACATCTCAGCCTCCAGCATCGTCAGCAAGTGGAGGGGAGACTCTGAGAAGCTGGTCAGGGTACGTTCCCATTGGACAGATGAAACTCAACAAATGTGAATGAAGAAGTATGTTTGAAGTTTAGATATGTGTAAATATATTTGTGCTTATTCCTGCAGGTCCTGTTTCTGCTGGCCAGGTACCACGCCCCCTCCACCATCTTCCTGGACGAGCTGGAGTCGGTGATGGGGCAGAGAGGAGCCAGCACAGGGTGAGCTAGTTGTAGACGTGGCTGTTTTACCCATAGATTTATATATAAAGGCTAGATGTCTCGTCTGCGTTGCCGGCCAACGGAGCCGGACGCCACCACATGGCGGCCATCTTGCCAGAGGTTGCTCGCTCACCCATAACATTGTTAATTTTTAATCGATTTTGAAATGGTCTGGTTTGTTATAAACGTCAGAGATGTAGTTATGACACTGGGTAAATAATAAACAAATTTTAGAAAATAACATAATTATTCATAAGTATGCAGTGTCATATCTACATCTCTGACGTTTATAACAAACCACTTTCAAAATCGGTTAAAAATTGAGCAAGTTATGGTTATTTACCACTACCAACACAATGTTATGGGTGAGCGAGCAACCTCTGACAAGATGGCCGCCATGTGGTGACGTCCGGCTCCGTCGAACGAGACATCTAGTCTTTATATATATCTATGGTTTTACCTGTGTTGAAAGTTAGAAGTCCTCTGCACTGCACTCAGCATTTCTCCCACAGGATTGATCCTATGGTTAACATGTATTTGAGCTTTAAACGACTGACGTAGATGCCGAGGTGAGTAAGAAGCTGATTTGTGTTTTCAGAGGAGAGCATGAGAGCAGCAGCAGGATGAAGACTGAGCTACTGGTGCAGATGGACGGACTGGTGAGGTCAGAGGAGCTGGTGTTCGTACTGGCTGCCTCCAACCTACCTTGGTAGATCTCAGCGTGAACACAAAGCACTCACATTTATTTGTTATCATCATAATGACAACAAATTACTGTGTCGCCATTACATTTCTAAAGGAAGACAGATACAAGTGTGACACACAAATACAACACAAGACACATTTTCTGTTTTACTTCCTCCTGATTTATTTCCCTTTCTCGCACATTCAGTAATTTCCTAAAACAATAACAGACGCCATTATCGTCTCAACATCTTCACTTTACTACGATTCACCGCCAGTTTTCAATTTGGAGTCACCGAGAATCTACATTAAAAATAAAATGCATGAAGAATCAGGTCGATAATGACTATTTCGCTTTCTGGAATCCGAGAACAGACACTTAATTTTTACAATGTAAAAAATGAGAATGGTAAAGAAGACGTGAAAAGAATAAAGTGCAGTTTGTGACGAGTGGTGCTGCTGGTCTCTCAGGGACCTGGACCACGCCGTGCTGAGGAGGCTGGAGAAGAGGATTCTCGTGGGTCTTCCCTCCTCAGCAGCTCGCCAGGCCATGACCTCTCATTGGCTGCCACCTCTCACCTCCACAAGGGGGGTGGAGCTACGCACTGAGCTGGACTACGAAATCCTGGCCAAGGTGTGTTACAGAGAATTTTGTATCTGTTGCAGAAAGAACAACTTCTCTCAGTTTGGCCTCATCTTTGTGTGTGTCTGTGTGTGTGTGTGTGTCAGGACATGGAGGGCTACTCAGGCTCTGATATCAGGTTGGTGTGTAAGGAAGCTGCCATGAGACCAGTTCGCAAGATCTTTGATGTTCTGGAGGCACATCAGCATGGTACAACACACACACAAACAGCACAGCTAGGTCCTGTCTTGTCGTCTGTCGGACGTCTCTGAATAAAACGCTGTAACCTCACTGTCACTTCCCTCCACAGAAGACGCCCCCCTCCCTGCCATCAAGCTGGAAACCGTGACGACGGCTGACTTCTTAGAAGTCATCGCACACTCCAAACCCTCAGCCCGAAACCTGACGGGCAGATACACAGCCTGGGAGAGAGAGTACGAGTCTCTCTGACGCTCTAACAACAGTTGGTGCTTTTACTTTTATTATTCAACACTGTGGAGCTGAAGAGGGCATGTTTAAAATTATGAATGTTGTATGAATGTTGGTTATTTTTCACTTAACGAAGGAGGAGAATACTTTCAGGTCTTAAGGATGATGATAGCTTCTTTCTCTCCAGTGTTAAAGACCACTAGCCTCCTACAGTCATAGCAGATGAATCCAGTGTTTCTTGTGAAAGCTGAAGTTTGTATAATAAAATGAAACTTAGAGTTCTGCTGCTGCTTGGAGCTCAGAGCAGGTTCTTCAGGATGTGTTCCACAGCGTCTGGGAAGCTGTCACACGTCAGGTGGGGAGGAGGCTGGATCTTATTCTCATCACCGTCTCTGTATTTACCTGAAAGATGACAGAGGAGAAGGTGGACTGATAGAAATAAAATAAACTATATGCTTTACATGATCACATCTAGGGTTGCAAAGGGGTGGAAAGTTTCCGGTAAATTTCCGGAAACTTTCCGGAAACTCAACAGCAGGCCTCAACAGCAGGCCTCAACAGCAGGGCTATTGAGGCCTGCTGTAGTGTGCAGGACTAGTCAGGTAAGTTTCGATGATATTACTGGGGAAAATATATTAGCATGCTGATTGAGGATTGTTCATCTGTTCATCTAGCCTACTTCCATACGTTTATCCATCAATTGTAAAATATGTTTACAGAAGATTCCAATTGTTTGGCCAACTATTTATATCTCTGGCATTGCATTAGCGTTTTTTTACAAACTTTTTTCTCATCTTATTCTACAGAACAATGCCACGTGCACTATCTCATGTGTGGAGGCATTTCACCTCATCCAATGTAGAAGGAAAGGCTGTGTACATTTGCAAATACTGTGCAAAGACCTATGTTAAGAATGACACAACGATGCAGAAGCATATAGTCAAGTGCCCAAAGTTTCCTCAGGGCTCAAATCAGCCTATGACAAAACAAAATGTTTATATTTATGTCTGTATATGAAAAGGTAAATACAGTTAGTATAAATTACCCACAACATTTCCAGTTTATTCCCGTTTATTCCCGTTAATTCCCGTATATTCCCGTTAATTCCCGTTTATTCCCGTTAATTCCCGTTAATTCCCATGGAAAGTTTCCCACTTTGAATATTCCCGGAATTTTGCAACCCTTATCACATCAGACAGTAACGACATGACGATGGAAGATGATGACCATAATTCCTGGTCAATAATCGTCATGATGATGAAATTGAGAATAAAAGTAGATTTCTGTTTTCTTACCAGTTCGGACTAGAATACCCAGCATGCCTGCGTTCTGAGCCCCTCCCACATCATCCCTTGCATCCTGTCGGAAAACAGCAGAGATACAAACCACTGGAGACTAATACACAATAATACACAGTATTTTGTACAGTTGCTACCAAACTCTTTCAGCTAAATATTTTAAATGAACTTAATTGACTTACATCTCCTATCATGACAGCTTCACCGGGGCTACAGCCTAAACCATGGAGAGCCTATTTGAACAAAACAACCAGAAAAAGAGGATTAATTTGTTTTTAGTTGTTAAAAACGTTAAATCTGAATCCAAATCAGAAAATTTCAAGGTGAAAAGGTTAAGCTGCACGTTTCTAACCTGTGTGAAAAAAGTTTTCTCTGGCTTCCCCACCACAGTAGCTTTGCAGTCGGTTGCGTACTCCAGTCCCGTCACAAAGGCCCCGGGGCCGAGGGCCAAACCATCTTTCTGTCTGTAGTACCGAGCCTTGTGGATGGCAATGAGAGGAGCTCCATCCAGAATCATGCTGCAGAGAAACGTAGACGCTTAACAGACCGCGATGAAGGAAATATAACATTCCTAAGAGCAAAATCAGTGGATTTTTGTTCTTTTCATCTAGATAAACGGTTAAATCATCTAATCTGAAAGAAAACCTCTCATGTGATTCACTGACAAACACCTGAAAGCCTTGTTGAGTGTTTGGTAGTTGAAGTGATCAGGAGCGAGTCCAACGACAACAGCATTTGGTTCTGACGTGTCGATTCCTGTAAAAAGAAGGACAAACATCGTGACTGTCTGAAAAAAGGTGTAGTAAGAAATATTTTGAAAGTTGTATCAGTGACAGCTTCACCGATGCAAAGAGCTGCTGTGCGTCTGCGTTTGATATATTATTTTAAGGGTTTTTCCACTTTTCCACTGATAATCTCAACCACTCTCTCTCTCTGTCTCTCTCTAGTACCAGTGAAGTCCTCCAGTGCGCTGTCCTCCACCAGCAGCAGCGGTCGGTGTTGTTTCTGCTCCAGCAGACTCCGAGCTGCACTCAGAGACGTAAAGATTTCCTTTTCCTGCAGAGTTTTCAAATGTTTCAGGGAAAGAAAATTCAAAATCAGCAAAGAAACAACAATTACTGTGAACGAAATGAACACTTATTTCCTCTAGATGTCTTGACCATTACAGTAAAAGCATCTGCACTAAATTGAATGACTTTGGTTGTTTCACCTGAAGGTTGAAGTTGAGGCGATGCAATCGTTCCAGTAAGCTCCTCTTACTCTCCTTAGTGGTGTTGGTCACAAACTTCACAGCTACAGACGCCTGACGTAACCTGACGAGACAAACACACAAACACACAAACCAATGACAAATCTTATACAACAAAATAATACTGGAGAATTTGTGATCTTCAAAAGAGACAGAGAACGCTCTCAGTGGTTTTTAGTCCCTGATCTTAAGGACCCAGATTTAGTTTCCATTCATGCAGTAACATTCCAGCAGTCCCTGGTCTGGAGGCAGTTTCTTGCCTGTTCAGTGCTTCCTGTGCCCCAGGAACCGCTGTGTCCTCAATGTGCAGAGTTCCACTCAGGTCGATGAGCACGGCCTTCAGAGCTCGTCTGCCCGACATGTTTCCTGCAGGAGGAACGTTTAGTTTCATGCTTTTCACCTGTATTTGCTTTGACTTTAGTTCAAACAACCACAAAAAAGGACATTGCCACCAGGTTCCTGCCGTCTCACCTGCTTAGGCTGTTCGTTCAGACCTGCTTCTACTGCAGTCTCTGATTATGATTTCATAAAACCCCCTAAATATGTCCAAGATCCGCTGTGAATGGAGCTTTACTCTGTTTAAAAAAAAGCTTATTCTCTCAAAAATAATGTGTCATTTCAGAGATTACGCGTTCCTAATCATAATTTTGCATCGGTAGTGGCCGAACTGATCAGATTACTGCGTTATTCAAACCTGCATCGGGACGAACTGAGAGGATTATCGAGCGGTTTGTCTCAAGTATTTATGGTTTCCTGCCTAGAATACAGATTGTCGGATTGTGTTTTTATTGGAATTTGATTTCAGACTGTGATCCCCTTTTATTTAGACATGCTTGGATTTCTGTCATGTAGTTATCAATGGGAGGGTACAATTAATGCTCTTAATGCCCACCCAGCACAGCTTAAACACACACACACGTTTCTATTACTTGTATTGAGCTGAACTGATAACAGGAAACTGTGAGAAGGGCCCAGCGGAGTAAAAGCTTATTTCTGAGCATAGCAGCAGTTAAAGGAAACCGAGGCTGTAACAAGCTCTTTCTACTTTATTCAATCAGGTCGTCGCAGCGAATTATGATCAGAGGATGAAACCTGCAAAGAATACAGATGTGTGAAATAGATTTTCGACCTTTTAGAAAGAACAGCCCACGTTGTAATAATATGCAATACTTTACAGTGACCAAAGGTTGTGTGAACAAGCATAATAAACATTTAGTTTCTATTCTATAATAAAACCCCAATATTTAAAATATATTGAGTAGGTTTTGTAGGAAATCTTTATAAGACACAGTCATTTAGGTCTTTATCACAGCATCATAACAAATGACAGAGGACGGCTCCATTTCATTCAAGTGTTATTTAGCTCAGGCCCTGGATCATGCAGCCATTGTTAAAGTTGTGATTCTACTCAAATATCTGCTGTGAACTTTAAAGCACAATGATCAGGGTATTAATATTCATATTTTCCTCGTTCACTGGATCTAGACTCAGGTGTATTTGCTGTTTTCATCCATGTGTCTTTATCACCATCTTCGTTTATACAGCATCTCTGTCACATTCCTGTAAAAACCTTGTAAATAAACTCTCTTTAAAAACCTGGTGTCAATGGAGCTTTTCAAACGTCCTTTACTTTAAACATCAAACATTCTTTACTTTTAGTGCCTGTGACATATAAACGACGTTTAAACGAACGTAATTTTTTGTTCTAACAGCGAAGTAGAAATTCTTCTTTATTCTACAAACTTTGGCTCGATAATGAATGAATTTGTAAATATTTACAAACCTTGAACTTCCGCAGCTTCTTCCCTGAGGTACTTCCTGTGGGCGTGTTCTTCTTTGTCGGTCAAATTGGGGACGTGGAGCTCACTGCTGCCCCCTGCGGCTCAAACATTGAAATGTGCTCTCTCAAATTCCTTTTGAAATGTGTATATTTCTTAATATTTGTATATTTTCTAGAGGAAAACATTTTTTAATATCACTACGTTTTTATATAACTGCCCCATGTTCTCTCTTTTATTTTGACATTTTAAATTATTTTTCCAATGCATATTTTACAATCAGATAAGAGGTTTATCCTTAATCACTCATTAGAATAAAAAACATATGTATCCCATCCCACTAACAAACTAACAGCCAACAGATGTAGCACATTAGTGCGTCTTTCAGATTTAATATGTTTTGGAATTATCAAACATTTAAAACCCCGTCTCTGCGTGATGCCAGACAGCTCTTCTCAAATCCTCTTTTCATGCTTCCTTCACATCGTGAATAACACCGCTGTTTTGTTTAGTTTTGCAATTTTTCGACATAAATATTTTGTAGCTCGGTTTTGAAAAACATCATGTTGGTGAGATGGTTTCTTTGTTAGGACAAAATATCTCAAACCAACGTGGAATTAAAAATAAGTTGTTTTGAGGTTTTGGATTTGTCCAATTTATTTGTCACCCAATTTATTAATCTGTTTATTTTCCCACTGACCTTTTTTGTGTGTTTTTGTATTTGTATTTTGTATTTGTTTTTTATCTTTAATTTTCCTTTGTTATTGTTGGGAGCAAAATTAACTTTGTTTTGAGTTGATTCGCAGTATTATTACACATTTCTATGTTAGTTAAAATTAAATTACATTAAAATTATTTGAAACATCATAATTTTATTTGCACATAAAAATATAATTTAGCAACCTTTTTTTTTTTAAATATTCCTGTTCTCAAATAGATTATTTATACACATATTACATTGTTACTAATGTATATATAAATAAAACAAATTGAGTGTCCTAGAATGTCAAAAGTTTTTTGGAATAAATCTTACATGTTGCACAAAAAAACAAACAACACATTCTCATGATTTTTTTTATGACAACAAACCCAAAGAAGGCCCGTCATGACCTGTGAAGAGCAGAAACAGATCCACGTCCGCTCGCCTGTGATCGCTTACAGATTTCACTGTGAACCCGCAGCTAAATTCCGACTAATCACAGATCAAAGTGGCTTTACTGTGCAAATCTGCCCGATAAACATATGCTTCTAATTCCAGCTGATCCCTGTTTTCCCTCTCGCTCCCACTCCTGTGCTTTCAGGATCACATCTAATGTTAATAAAAATATTTGTGCAGCTTACAGCAGGGGACGGAATGTTGATAATTCACAACATATGTGGATTATTAATGAAGTGGAGCAGGGAGACAAACAGTCTGAGAGACAACTGGCTACATTTTGAAGAAGTTTATTTGTATTTATTTCAGTGATTCTATTAAAGTGTTAGACATTAAACAATAAAAGATAATAAAACGTTTTCATGACTCCAAAATTTGTTTTTTCAGATGTTCCATTATTCCCCCGCTGCCACACAGAAAAAAAACTGAGACAATGAATTTCAGTAAATAATCATTTTAATACCTCAAGATACCATCTCAGTAATGTCTGTGACATTGGGACAGTACTTATGTGTAAACAGTACAAAGGTTCAATGTTTTGAGTTTGGTTTGGCCGTATTGCTTCAAGTTCACATGACAAATATTCAATCAAACACTGAGCTTTTAACTCTTATCCACCAAAGTTCTGCAGGACGAATAGGAAAAACTTCTTAAAAAGTAGGAGACTTTTCGACAAATCTCAAATATCTGCTTCTGTCTGTCACAGATGTCTATGTTTACAAAAATTGTTCAAGTTACAGGTAGAAATTTTGGCAGCAACATCATTTAGGATCTCCAAAAAACATCTTAAAGCACCTTTGGTGGTTCGTTGGAATCAGATCTGAACACTGACATCTGCTTGGTTACAGAGTCCATCTCATCAATGTAGTGTGTGTGTGTGTTTGTGTGTGTGTGAAGTGAAACAGGAAATACTGCTGCTGACATTTGTCATATCTATAAAAAAGTAACAGGCTCCTCCTCTATAACTCTAAAGTAAAACATGACTTATATTATCATGAAATCACTCAAACAGATTCACTTCAATGTGTCTGTGATGAAACATGTGATCCTGTAAAACACACAATACTTTCAGGTCTGGTCCATGTGGCGTCTCGCTGACAACAGGCAGGTCAGCGGCTGATGCATGTTGCATTGTTGAATTTGAATCCTTTAATGATTCAGCTCTGAACAAGTTTGTCTCTGTTTCTTCTTTTCCTCTGTTCCCCTGACAACCGTTAAAACATTGTCCGCGCTGCTGAAGAGCAGCAACGGCAGAAGTCTCTAGATTACACACATTTTAGTGTGCGTCTGTGTGTAGTTGTTCGTTGGCTCTTGTCCGGTCCACAGATTTTGTCCTGGTGTTAACCAAACAGCAGCAAGAGGACAATGGAGGCAGAATTCACGATGATTAACGGTACTGTTAAAAAACAAAAGAGGACAAAGACAAATAAATACAAAATAAAAAACATTGTGAGCTTTAGAAACAACATCCTATAGATTCTCGTAGAGCCGGATGTCGGGTATCAGATAGTTTTGAGTATAAAAGTGATTCAGTAGACTCTGTGGGACTAAAGCCTGTCAGGTGCTGAAACCTTAGGAGTGAGTTATTAGAAAGATGAATTACTCCCGTTTCCATATTGTGAATAACAGATGTGTGTTATTATTTCAAGACGATGCTTCTGTGATGTGCTCTGGAGCGACTTCAGAATTATTTGAGTCGTCCTCAAACACTTGTACAATCTACTGTCACTCTTTTATTGTATTGGTTCTGGACATTGTGAGCAGAGCTTTTCATAAACAGTCTACAGAGGGAAATTGGAAAAACTTTGTGTTCATCCTCCCTGGTTCATCTGCAATGAATACTTCATGATTTACATTACATGAATTTGCTTTATTACTGTTCACATGTGAGGCTTATATATACGTTTGAATGACAGGCAGACTTTTGTTGAAGTAGTAGCTTGATTATTAATAGTATTTCTAATATTAATAATACAACAGCAACTTCCTCTCACCTCTCATGATGGTCCGGACTGAGCGGATGAGATTGAGGATCTGGGCTTTGACTCCTGGATCGTCCCCGAAGCCTCCGACCCCCTGGTCCACGCCCCATCCCACTGGAGGAGGGAGAACAACAAGCTTTACATCAAATACACACAATGCATGCTATAGTTATAGTTGTAATTATATGCAAATGTACACATAAACAAACATAATATCCCCCCTCCCCAGATAAACACAAGAGAGAGAAGCAGGCAGAGGGTTTTAATGTCTGGAAGATAAACAAAGGCTGAAAATGTATTTATGTGAATTTTAAACTACTTTTAAATGTTCCTAAAGTCGCTTTAAGGCTGGATAAATAATATAATTCCACACTAAGTATTTTAATCTAATGATTTTCTTCCTTAAATCTCAACCTGAGAGTGTAGCAGCTAGCTAGCAGGGCAGAGCTAGCTAACATAGCAGAGTTAGCTTCTTGCCTTTAGCGCGATAACTACGTGTTTATCTGGTTAAAATGCGCAATGTACGTCATCTACAACACTAGGGGAATCTTACTTTTGCTGAGGAACCTCTCTTCGTGCAGCACAGCGATGGCGTTGACGCAGAGAATCGCGGTCTGGATGAGAGAGTACAGAGTAAACGCCATGTTGGCACTTTCTTCTTCGTGTCTTTCTGACAACACGCCCAGTCAGAGGCAGCTGCCGTAAAACCAGCTGCCGGTGTCGTGAATTTAGAGTGTTCTTCTTTCCCTCAGAGAGCTCTACTTCCTAATGTCTCCTAAGAAGAAGGAAGTTCACTTTAAAATGATGAGTTAAAAGGATTTATTATTTATTCTGTCAACGACTTATCGTGTCAAAAGTTTTATTTCCATGTAAATATTTGTACTTTCTGGAATTTCAACATTGAAACAATTTATTTTGTGTATTTTCTTGACACCAATTTTGGTTTTCAACAGCGTTTAATCATCAAAACTTGTCTCCTACTCTATTAAAATAGAAATATGAGGTTTTCATTTTCACAAACAACAAACAGTCTTCATCGTGAAACCACTTTCTGGTTATTGTATAGACTTTTAATTTACACATAAATAGTAGAGAAACTACAGGAACATATTTAAATACATCTGCATTGACAGTTTATAATAACATTTCTTTTCTCAGTAAATGACAACTGGATCCATTCAGTCATTTCATTCGGTGAAGAAGATGAGGGCGAGTTCTCCTTTTTTATTCACATCATCATCATCATCATCACTGTGTCTCTTTCTTTTTAACACTGTAATAAATTATATTTTCATAATCAAGGTCTGATACTCAAATAAATAAACAAACACACAGACAGACGTGACGGTTTATACAGTTAATGAAATAATTTACAGGCAGATCTACAACACTGACAGACGTTGCTCCTTGTGGCCCAGACTTTCCTTTGGAGAGCAAATAAATACACGGAATTGGCCTTTAATTATCTGTCCGTCATCTGCCGACACCCCGAACACATTTCAAAGGCCAAGTTAGCAGCTGATGGAGGCGATTTAATGATCTTCACACCGTAGATGTGACAGGATGTTGATTTCAAAGTAAAATGCATAATGTAGCAACACCTGTATTCAACATAATACTGTAGTTTTTTTTTTTATACATTCAGAAATTACTCCCAAATACAAAAACAGTTCAGCCAGGTTACAGTTTAAATATGTGCTACCACCCTGTATTAATACTGGTGGAACAACACCGCTCCTTCCTGTGCTCTCATCCCTTTATTTTGTTCTTCTTCTGGCATCGTGAAGTTTACGAACTCAAAGAACGAGCTTATTATTTAAATAAAATCTCCACCGATGTCTCTTCAGTGATTATCGACCGGGTTGGTCAACTGGTTTGTTTCGATCAATAAACACAACTGGGACGTGATGAAGAGAATTTCCCTTTGGGATCTAATGTTGACAATAAATAAGTGTTGGTGTCTTTAGTCCACATTTCAACAACGACAATGACAACAGCAAAAAATAAAACCTTGAGAAGTCCTCCTCCCCAGTCCGGTGTGTGCACTGTACAACTGGGCCGGCAGCGGACAAAACCACAGACGTTACACCCGCAGTCATAAAAGTCTCATTTTTTAAAGAACATGGAAAAGTTCTATTTTTTGAAGAAGAAGAAGTCAAAGTTTGTAACTGCCTTCCTGGTGGTCTTCAATTGCCCTCAAAAAGGTTCAAGGGGCAAAGAAAGGCCTTGGTTGCTTTGGTCCTGTTTGGGTAAAGCTTGGAGTTTGACTGCAAGAGCAGCGACAAGGAGAAACCTGTGTCCTTCACTTTCAGTTCAGTCGGTCCGGGGAAGTAAACTCGATGGAGAGTGCACACGGCAGCGAGAGCTGGTCCATGTGAGCTCACCGAGTTTTTAAGTGCTGGGCTATTAACAGAGATGGAGCTGAAGCAGAAGACAAGTCATTCTTCTCCAAAGATAAGAAATGTACAAAGTCTGAGACCTGTCCCCCTCGGAAAGGGATGGAAAAGGGTGAATGGTCCCGTCTGTGTTCTGTATTTATATATATTTACTTTGAGTCTTTTTACTTCTGGAACATTCCCAGAAATCCAAGCAGCTTCTTCCCCTTAGAAGAGAGTTTCTCGACTCTGCCTGTAAAGACGATAAAGAAAAGAAAAATCAGACATTAGGGTCATGTACTGCTGCTAAATGTGGTTGAATTGAAATAAATAAATACTGATAAAAAGGTGATAAATAAAAATCTGATTGAAAAATCATTTACCTTTGTTTGAGCTACTTGTTGAGATGTGAGCTGATCTTTTCTTTTCTGATGATGTTTGCGTAGGGAATCTGAAAAACAGAAGTTAGAGGGAAACATTAGAGGCATTCTCATCCTGTATGTTTATTATATGTTTGAGATGGATCAACCTTGACTTTTATCTGCACTCAGCCTCGAAATAATATATTTTGTGAGGATAAATAAATTGATTTGACTCAAAATTAATATCTAAAAAACACATTTTAGTATTTTTTAAAAGACACAAGTGAAACAAGATCCGGATAAATAATTTATTGAAAATATAGATTAAGATATATGCTGCAGCAACGTAACTGAAAATGATGAATTAATTTGAACGTCTGTGTGAAATTAATGTGTCTTTACTCTCAGTCAGTTCCATCTGCTTTGTCTAGACCCATTTGTCAATTTTGAACATCTTAGCACGTGCACGTTTCCGAAGGAGCTTGAATGCACGTTCACTCGTGTGACTTTGTGGTTACAAGAATGCAGCACCCCCATTTCTGTGTGCGTTTGTGTGTACGTTAAAGCGATCGTGTGCACACAAGCGGGCACAGTTGTTGCGTGTGTCAGAAAGCAAAGACAAACAGCGTCTGTCAGCGTGTCTGCCAGCTGCTCGGGTGATTGATGTGGACGGAAACAATCAGACGGCCGCAGAGGAACTTCTCACCCGTGAAAGACAAACTAGATGATTGCTTCTGCCTTCGATGGACAAATAAGCAACAGCGCGACTTGAGTCCTGCTGATTTGTCTTTGTTTCGTCTTCATTTAATCTCTCTATTAGAAGACAGGGCTTCAGATTTATTTTTTAGTGTCTGAAAACAATGTTCTTCTTCTATTTCCTGATTCATTTTAAATTTCTTCTTGAAAACTGTATTTTATTGAGACAGGATTTATATTTCCTCTCAAAATCAGTTTTTAAATTAAAGCATCTTTATTATGGCATTTATTTCCTGTAGGTTTGAGCACTGATTGGATTATTAGTCGTCTTACCATCTGTAGCTGTTGGACCATCTCCTCTCTGTAGGCGAGCTCTCGCTTCATCTGGTCTTGAAAGTTATCTGAAATCGAGGTAAAACAAAATAATGATCAGCCAATAATTTGAGTTGAAGTGTTCGAGTTAAAAGATAAAGGACAGATGTGTTTAAAAAAAAAGGGACATATACTGAGGAGAAATAAGCCGTGAATTGTGTGATAGAGGGGCGAGGAAAAAGAAGGGACTTACGGAAGACAGGAAACGGCGAGGTGCCCTTGAGGGCGTGGAACTCCTGTTCCAGTCTCCTCCTGAAGTCGATCTGCTCCAGCAAAACCTTCTGAAGCTCTTCTGAACAAGAGAAGAAGAACAGAGAGATGAAAATACTGAAATACACACAGGAAAACACAACCTTGTCCTAGATGGTGTGTGTGTGTGTGTGTGTGTGTGTGTGTGTGTGTTTGATATGATTACTCTATTCAATACCAAGCAGTGTGGAGGGAATGTTTAATAACCGGCGATTCTTAAATAGAAGAAAATTACCTTTCTCCATGTTCTCAACGTCCTTCTTTTGTGGAACGGGAGACGATGCACCTTGTCGCTGATCGCCTGAAAACATGAAAATAATTAAACTGTGAGTTTTATTACACATTACAGAAAGATGTAGTTACAGGATATTACAGTTGAAGAGTAAGATCCTTCATGTATTTCATTTTTAGACCCATGAATATATTCTCGTCCTCTTTGATTCCATTTCTGCATAAACGGTGTGAACTCCTTTCCGTCCTAATGCTCTCTTTTTAGTGAGTATGCTGAAATCCCTGCTTTGTCCTCTAGGTGTCAGTATAAGCTTGTACTAAAAGAGACATTTACTGCGTCCTCTTGTTATCAGATAAACAAAAAAAATTTTTTTATAAAAATAAATAAAAAAGGAGGAAAACAATGAGCGTTCAGCAAATGAAATAAAAACAAATGGATTTTCTAACTCTGAAAGATGTGAAGTCTGTGCGGTGAATTAACGTTTAATTGGACGTTCCAAAGATTATTTCCCAAAAAGAAAATAACTCACGAGTTATTATTGTGTTATAATGTCAAACATTTTATTTGTTGTCTTTATAGCTGCATTAGGATATAATAAGAACATTATTATTATGGTTACACGACATATTGTGTTATATATGTTTTGTTTTTACTGAAGTGATCTTACTTGTTGCTTGAAAACTTCAACATCTTCATCACACATTCTTTTCAAATTGAAAAGTGTGTGTGTGTGTGTGTGTTTTTCTGTGTGTGCGTGTGTGTTTGTGCGGACGTCTGAATTGGTATTGAACGCCTTAAATGAAGCAATCCAGTTCCCTCGATGTGTTTATCCTCCTCCAGTCATTTCATATCTTCTCTCGCTCCTTAAGCCTCCCTGTGCTTCTCTGTGTCTCTCTCTCATTTAGCACACAGAGAGAGAGAGAGAGAGAGAAAGAGAGCTCTCCTCGCCTCTCACTCTCTCTCTCTCCTCCTCTCCTCCTCTCCTCCCCTCTCCTCTCTCTGTCTCATTTGACAAGCAAATTTGCAGACAGTGCCCGAGGATAACAACCTCGTTTGACAGTCAATTAACCGTGAATAGTCAAAGCCAAGGCGGTTTGCATTACATAAATGGAAAATTAGATTATTTTTTCTCCCTAGAAACAGAGGGAGAGTTTAAAGACAGTGGAGGGGGGGGGGGTGACGGCGGTGGTGGGACTCGGAGGAATCAGGCCTTCTAATCACGTAGAGCTTCCCACCGCCCAGGGAGACGTTTGGCAATCAGGGGAAAGGTGGTCTCATTTAATTTGTTTCGTGTAATTTTTCGAAATACATTATACATTATGCGCGGGGATCATTACGGTGTGTGTGTGTGTGTCTGTGTGTGTGTGTGTGTGTGTGAGCAGGGGTTGAGGGAGTGGGGGGTAGATATAAATGTTGGCACAGATGTCATAAAGCACTTTTAATGTCTTCCTGACAGATATAAAAAGGCAATAAGCTGTGATCTTTTTCGAACAGGAAAGGGTTGTGTTTTTTTTTTTACGCTGAGGAAGGGGAAAAAAAGGCAATTATGTCGGCAGCAATATGGGTCTAGAATGAAGATTGCCAGCACGGCTGCTTATCTCTGAGCTGATGTTTTCTTGTTGAACTATAACGGCCCCCCTAAGAGTAACAGCCCCGGCGACAGCGCTGCTAAAGAGAGCAGCTGTGGTGGAGCGGCTTTGTGCTGCTGTTTCATCCCTGTGTGTGTGTGTGTGTGTGTGTGTGTGTGTGTGTGTGTGTTATTATTACAAACGCTTTCACTCAGCGTCTGATATGAGGAGGAGACTGAGGTGGATGGAGCTTTTATCTCACTGCTTTAAATACTGAGTCTCATTTGTCTGATGAGAGGAAACGTCGCTGTAATTTTTGTATTGTTTTTAATCAGTTTTATTTTCTCACTCTATTTTAATCTGCACTGTGTTCGCTGAAGGAATTGCAAAGTGTATCTTTTGATGCCATTTAAAACACATTTTATTCATTTGTGTTACTTTTAATTATCGTTTCATGTTGATATCATTTCACGTCAGACTGCAGATAAATTTAATTCCTGCCCCGATAATAGGTTGTGAAAGATTTTAGCTCTGATTGCAAACTTCTATTTACAGTCACTTATTATTTTTGAGGTGCTTTCATTTAATTTCACTGACCTCAGTTGAGATTCAAATTACTGAGGAGTCACAACTTAAATCGACCTATAAATCCTAATAATTCTCCATTGGCAATTTAAAAATTCTGCTCTTGGTTCTTTTGTTGTCTTCCATCTATGCGCAGACACTCAGAAAAGAAAAAAGAAATGAAATAATACCTGAGCTCTCCCTCCAGTAGTCCGGCGCTGACGTCTCGCTCTCTGGTGCAAAGAAACTATTCTGCTCTTTGTTTTCGTCTGAGAGAAAATGAAGGAGAGGAGAAATTCACTAAGGCCCATTGGCTGAGCTGGTTATCCGGACACATGGAGATAACTAAGTGTGGGCACGGTGTGTGTCGCCTATGTGTGTATGCGTGTATAGATCAAGCGTGTGTGTGGTTTGCGACGCCACAAAAACATAGACATTTTCCAAAAGGGTCAAAGTGGGAGATGAGAGGAGCAAATGAAACGTCACGATAATATGAGCCTCGCAGGGACAGAGAAACCCTATATAACCACTCACTCAGACAATAAATGAAACAAAGATGCTATAACACAACGACTCGGAGGTCTGATGGAACAGATAGCGTGGAACAGTTTGCCGAAATAAACTGCGTGATGCTATTTGATGAAACGGCGTAAAAAACCCGTTCAAACATTTGGAGAAAATAAGACGTTGTGAAAACGAGGGTGAAAGAAGTAAAACCCACAAAATATATTTGAATGCAGAGAAACTGTTATTTAGTTTAACAAAAGCTAAATGAAACAAATGGATTTCTACTGTGCAAACGCTGTTATTGCACAATTAAATTCAATGCATTTCAATCATGTTTTTCTCTTACGTCTGGTGTCTTTAGGATTTTTAAAACTTATCGTGAGAGACGTCAAAAACGTTCGAAAGCAACAGAGTAAAATGTCCATGCTCACCAGATGTGCTGGAGTTGTCTTTGGTCGCATACGCAGGAAGTCCCTCGTCTCTGTTTTTGTGGATCTGGAAAAACACAGAGAGTCCGTCAGCATTTCTTACTTCTCTTTATGTTTTACAATTAAAAGACAGTAACATTCTAACTCATCACATGATGCATGTAATCAAAAAGACGTTTTATCAGTTAATGATAGAATTCAGTTGTAATGATCTAAACTGCCGTGTCTGTTATTTTCTCCCTCTCATCAGATGTATTTGCAGTGTGCTGCTCAGTGAATCATTTAACTTGCACCAGTTTAAAAAGCTCATAACTGTGTGTGTGTCTCTCCCTCCTCCACCTCCTGCTCCTCCTCCTCCTCCTCCTCTGTCTCTCAAAGGCCTGGTTAATGTGGGAGTCGACAGGTTAAAGATTAGAGTTGCCCTAACAGGCTGGGGTGACGGAGGGAGAACAAACACGCCATGGACATTAAACAATCCACGCCTGGGCCTATTAGCCGGGATCAGAGTGGGGTGACTGTTTCAATTTCTACAGGGAGGAACCGGCCTATCAATCTGCTTATGCAGATCACATCACTGCCTGACTGCAGCACCATTTAAATAATAATTAGCTAAAGTGGCCTGGGGGGATATTTACGTTTTTGTAAGCGGGGTCCTCCCGGTGAGGTGGGTTGGAGCCGGAGAGTGGCAGGCTGGCTGGAGGGGACGCAGGCAAGCTGGGGGACTCCTGCTGGATGGGGTCCGAGGAGGAGGGAGGGGAGGCGCTGGGGTACGCGGCGCCTCCCCCCCTCTCCTTCCCCCTCTCCTCTCCGGCGCTGTCGCTCAGCACGGGGAGGTACAGGTTGGTTTGTGTCTGTGGTGGCTTCCTGGTGAAACTCCCCTCCTCCTCCTCCTCCTCGTCCTGCTTGGACGACTCCACGTCCACCTCCCCCTCCTCCTCACTGTCCCCCACATCCGCTTCGCCCCCGCTTTCACTCCCGTAACTACAGCTGCTGGTGGGCGAGAGCCGCTGGTGGCGCTCCGACCCGGCCACCACGACCCCAAAGTCCTCCTCGGCCGCCCCGGTGACTCCTCCGCCGGTGCTGTGAAGTTTGGCAATGCTCTCTGCATCCTTGATGACCGGGCGGAAGGCAGAGCCGTAGCTCGGCTTCCTGGTTTGGAGGGTCGGGTTGTCGAGAAGCTTGAGCCAGCCCTCTGAGGTCACCGGGCGAAGGTCAGAGGTCACCGTCGTGCAGTCCGGGTCAAACAGGCCCGTCCGTGGTGCGGCGGTCCCACTGCCGGAGGCCATGGTGGCACCGAGGCCATTTCCACCGCCGGCCACAGCTCCGGGCTCACTGTGATCTGAGAGATCCAGGAAGGCCTGTCGGAGAGAAGGGTTGTCTGCTAAGGAGGAGAGGGCGCTGGGCTGAGGCTGCAGATAGGTGGGGACGGGGATTCCTCCGGCGGCTCTCGGGGGCCAGAACATGCAGAAAGGAGGATAGAAAGTGTCTTTGCGGCCGGGCCACAACAGACCAGACAACCCTGCTGCTTTCTGCCCGGCGGAGACGTCACTGTCGTCTTTCTTCTGCTGGCAGAGGCCAAACGCTGGGAAGGGGTAAGGCGAGGGGAAGAGAGACGTGGGAGGGAACTTCTGCAGCATGCCGAAGCTCTTGCTGGGGACGGGGATGACCGGGTAGCTGCGCTGCGTCTTCCGAGGAGACAGATCTCCGTCCAGGTCATCGTCGTCTTCGAAGCGCCCTCGTTTCTGACCCATGTCGGGTCCCATCATGTGAGGCCCCACCGAGCCTTGGAGAGACTTCATCGAGCCCATGGAGGAGCAGTGGGATGAGGAGGGAAGCGCTCTCTTCCGGCTGCCTCCGTTGAACATGGCTTTCACGTCTTCCCACGCGAAGACCAACTCGTCGAGCGGTATCTTGTCAGAGAGCTTGAGGTGTCGCCGCCAGGAGTTGAAGTTGGCGGCGTCGGGTTGGGTGTACTTGGCGTCGGGCGTGCGGTGGGAATGGAAAATGAACTTATTTGGGGAGAAGTACATGTTGCAGAAGGAGCACTTGATGCATTTGGCCCTGGAGCTGTTGTAGCGTGCAGGGATGAAGTTGCCTCGGCAACCCCAGGCGCATTCGTGTGACACGTCGAAGGCGAAGTTGTCAGGCAGCTTGGGCGGCGCGTTCTCTCCCAGGAAGGACTTGCACAGGCGCTCGGCCTCGCGCTTGGTGATCATGCCACAGCGGCGTGAGGAGATGGGCATGGCGCCGGCCCGGCGGAGGATCTCCAGCTGCACCGGCGTGCACTGGACGCAGGTGATGCCCAGCGCCACGCGGCGGTTATGAATCTCATTGTAGCTGTAGTTCTTGAGGAGCGTGTTGGAAATCTGCGCCAGGCAAAGTCTCTCGTTGTTATCGATGACCAGGGACACGATGGGAACGCCGTACAGGATGACCTGGCCGACCTGGTTGGGCTTCATGGGCGGGGAGGAAGAGGAGGGCGAGGACGAGGAGGAGGAGTGGTGGTGGGCGGGTCTGGGTGGAGTCAGGGGTTCCTGCTGGTAGGCGCCTGTTGAGCTGGTCATGATGATGTCATTAGAGCTGGAAAGACGAGCTTTGTCCATTCTTGGTGAAAAACTGTAGGACGACCTGAGAAGGAAAGAAAGAAAGAAAGAAAGAAAGAAAGAAAGAAAGAAAGAAAGAAAGAAAGAAAGAAAGAAAGAAAGAAAGAGAGAAAGAAAGAAAGAAAGAAAGAAAGAAAGAAAGAAAGAAAGAAAGAAAGAAAGAAAGAAAGAAAGAAAGAAAGAACAAAAGAAAGAACATTGATTAATGCTGTTGAAATTACACAAATAACGTAATTAGTTTACCAGTTTAAACAAGTCTCTGCATTAAATATAAGGAGAAATAGCTGATGAATCCGGATCTGACACAATTACTAAGAAATACGTTCATCATGCATTGAAAAAATGGGTATATTAAAAAATATAATTATTTAAAATCTCAGACATTTAAACTTAATCAATTTAATTCTCAATTTACAGCCAAGCACCACACTGCTTCTATTTACTTTCTATATGTACCAGATAAGTCAAGTGAGTAATCTGAACCAGAAAATTCTCGAGAGAGTATTTTTTTTTATAGTTATGGTGTTGTTTTTTTAAATATTAAATTCGAGTTAAATATGTTGCTTTTTTTTTAACAGAAAATGCAGAGGCTCAATTTGTATGTCACATTTCTGTATTAATCGCTGTGGGCATTTTCTAAATTTCATATCCTGCAGTTCAGTTAATATTTTAAATATCATGTGTCTGTAGAATTTTAAACAAATAAATAACATTTCTGAGGGGGTTTGTCTGCCTTCAAAAATAAACCAGGAAGATAACACAAAAAAGCTGAATAAATAAAGAGAAGATTATATTGTTAAATATGTAAAAAAAAATGTTTGTGAATAGCAACTTTTTATTGTAGCTTCATTTATTATTTCAACAAATTAGGCTGCGTTTTTGGGGTGTTGTACAATAAAATATATTTACAAAATATTTGTGTTCATTTTATTGTTACATCTAAGTGAATAAAGATTTTAAATTCTATATATGTAGGCTTCATATCAGAATTTACCAATAAAACCTAAACTCTTTTTGTTCCTCACATCTGTGGTATGTTTATGAAACAGGAAAAACAGAGGAATTACTGTCAGTTTCTTCCCCCAAGGAAATGTTTGTTTTAACAAATAAACTACATTTACTACCAATTATTCCCAGATTATATTCAAGGCAGCAGCACAGTAATAACACGGAATAACAAGGTGTTGATTTGAAACGAACTACAAAATGAAACAAATCGAAAAAAGGGATTTTTAAATTAACTGTTCAACAATTCATTCCAGTGGACTGATCTGGTTTAATTGCGTGAGCTGAGCAACGTCAATAACTCCATTAAACAAATGAAGCACTTAAAGAGAAACGATTTAACAACAGATCTGAGTTCACTGTGGAAACAAGTTGTTGAAAGAGACTGTTTGATATTGTGATGGAAATCTGTAAAATACAAGAGGCTGGAAAGGATCAGCACAGAGAGTCACAGGGATCAGAGTGAAGATGGAGAAACAGTCAAATGCAAGGATCGTTTACAGGAGAACTGAGGCTGTCTCTCTCTGAGTTTACACGTGTTTCCTTTGGAGATACAGCAGATATACATTCAGTTCTTTGGAGAGTAAATAAGTGATAAAAAAGCTCTTGAACTTTCCAGGTCGCACACAGTTCAGATCATAAACACTTCAGGTCATAAAAGTCTTCAGACAGGTCTGCAAAAACTCACTTTTCAACTACAAAACAGGTTTCAACCACATGACGTTATTTTTCCAATACAATAATTTTAGAGATTCACTTGAGACCGAGTCTCACTGAAAGCAGAGGAACGAGCAGGCCTGCGTCAATCACACATCCGGAATAACTTCACATTATTAATCACTCTGTGTTTTTAGTGACTCAAATGAACTTATAATATAATTAAAATAATAATAATAATAAAGACTTTTTTGCTTGTCTGGTCATGATACACCTGTATATCGATTTTTGTGAAGACCGGTCAATGTGAACACGTTCCAGGGGTCTCGGGGGCACCGTTGAGCCATTTTGCGACGCCCATTGAAAATTCCTTCAGAATACGTAAATTTTCACCACTTTCTAACTTTCTGCAAATTTTGGTAAGAAGTTGAGCATGTTAAAGCCCTCAAAAAGCAAATTCAATTGCCTGAATAATAATAATAATAATAATCCTTACAATTTCAATAGGGTCTCATCTGACCTTTGATCAGTGCTCGGGCCCTAATA